>NC_136262.1:214949427-215223171 GCF_964187855.1 Myxine glutinosa | reverse complement strand
AAAAGTCCGGAAAACTGTTCTTTGCGTGACGGACTGACAGACTGACAGACTGACAGACTGACAGACGGAGGGACGGAGTGCAAACCTATAGTCCCCTCCGGTGTACACCGGTAGGGGACTAATAAGCACGCAAGGTCACTCCGTGGAGCAGCCTGCACGTATTGCACTGTGTGAATTTTATAATTACCAACTCACGGTCTGCGGTAACTCGGCTAAAAATTATCCAATTTGCACCAAATAAAGTTTATGAATGGTTGCACAGACCCCTACTTCTCACTAAAAGTGGAAACAGAATGTAAATCGGAGTTAAAATAAGCCCGCAAGGTCGCTTCGTGGAGCGGCCTGCATGTATTCAACTATGGGTGAATTATATAATTACCAACTCACGGTCTGAGGTAACTCGGCTAAAAATTATCCGATTTGCACCAAATAAAGTTTATGAAAGGTTGCACAGACGCCTACTTCTCACTAAAAGGGGAAAAATAATGTAAATCGGAGTTAAAATAAGCCCGCAAGGTCGCTCCGTGGAGCAGCCTGCACGTATTGCACTATGTGTGAATTATATAATTAACAACTCACGCTCTGAGGTAACTCGGCTAAAAATTATCCGATTTGCACCAAATAAAGTTTATGAATGGTTGCACAGACCCCTACTTCTCACTAAAAGTGGAAACAGAATGTAAATTGGAGTTAAAACAAGGAATATTGACAGCTTTGACTTACGCACTCCAAATTATAGTCCGGAAAACTGTTGGGGAAATTACCAAAGTTCAAAGTGCCATAACTTTGCCAAAAATGATCGAAACATCGTGAAGTTCGAACTGTAACTCATCATGAGGAAACAATGTACCAAGCTTGAAATCATTGGCATTAAGAGTTTAGAAAAAAAGTCCGGAAAACTGTTCTTTGCATGACGGACTGACAGACTGACAGACGGAGGGACGGAGTGCAAACCTATAGTCCCCTCCGGTGTACACCGGTAGGGGACTAATAAAATCAGAGGCAGTGTCTTCAGGTGGTGCTGCATTGTAGAGCATGCCATCCTTTGCGAAGTTAATTTGGTTCTTCATTGCGTACCTTGAGGATACCCTAGTATTATACACAAGTGAAATCCTTTGAAAATGCATCCGTGGAAAACTACCACAATGGGTTGAGTGTTGTTTAACCTCATTAGGTTGTTTTTGTTCACTCAATGATGCTTCCAGTAGAAAATCAGATTTTTATTAGAAAATCCGTTTTATTGGTTCAGATATCTTTACCTGGCAGATTTTACAGGATGTAAGAGTTGATATGAAGAGTTGAGGTGATGCCATCATGAATGGCAGCATCTTATAACATCTAATGTATAAAAATAAGATTTTTTTATGAATCGGTATTGCCTGAAAATCGCTTCGCGTGGAGAACTCCTCGATTCCAAAAATGATGGGATCTCTACTGCAGGGCATTAGAAAAGGCAGGACATCCATGCATCCATCCATGCATGCATCCATCCATCCATCAATTCATCCATCCTTCCATGCATGCATCCATCCATGCATCAATGCATCCATCCATGAATCCATGCATCCATCCTTCCATGCATGCATCCATCCATGCATCCATCCATCCATCAATTCATCCATCCATCCATCCTTCCATGCATGCATCCATCCATGCATCAATGCATCCATCCATGAATCCATGCATCCATCCTTCCATGCATGCATCCATGCATCCATGCATCAATGCATCCATCCATGTATCTATGAATTCATCCATCCATCCATGCATCCAACCACCCATGCATCCACCCATCCATCTATCCATGCATCCATCCATCTATCCATCCATGCATCCATCCATCCATCAATGCATCCATGCATCCATCCATCCATCTATCCATGCATCCATCCATCTATCCATCCATGCATCCATCCATGCATCCATCCATCAATGCATCCATGCATCCATCCATCCATGCATCCATCCATGCATCAATGAATCCATCCATGCATCCATCCATCCATGCAGGCATCCATGCATCCATGGAGCATCTATCAGGTGGTTAATAAGATCACACACGCTCGCAGTGATTTAACTATGGCTTCGAGCAGTGTCAGTAATACCGACGCTTATGATACGGCATTACGTCACTATTACGTGTGTCCCACCACCTCCTGCACAATCTTGGTCACAGTTGTAGCCATGACCTATTACACACCACCTGCTGCTGTTCAGACAATGCCAGCTGACTGGCGAAAAAGGTGGGAGCGATGCCCCGTTGGAGGCATGGAATACCCAAATAATGAAACGACATTGAGCAGCTTTCTTAAATTTACACCCAATGCTTATATTAATCTACCATATAAAACACAATGTGTGTGTGTGTGTGTGTGTGTGTGTATATGTGTGTGTGTGTCTGTCCCCCTTCATAAGGCTAGGTTTTAAAGGCTTTGAGTAGTGCTTCAGGAGGGATTTCAGTGGGGGGGGGGGGGGGGGGGGGGGTAAGGTTTAAGGGGCAATCTTTGAACACGACTATGTTCACCGGTTAAAAGACCTAAAAGACTCTGAGGAACCAAAAGACCCTAAGGACATGGAAGACCCCAAAGACCCAATGGACCCCACACACTCAAAATACCCCAAAGACCCAAAATAGCCGAAGAACCAAAAGACCCTGAAGATCCAATGGACCCCAAACACCCAAAATACCTCAAAGACCCTGAAGACCGAGTGGACCCCAAACACCGAAAATACCTCGAAGACCCTGAGGTCCAAATAGACACCGAGGATCCAAAAGACCCAAACAACCCAAGGACCCAAATGACCCTGAAGACCCAATGGGACCCAAACACCCAATATACCCTGAAGACCCAAAAGACCCTGAAGACCATTAAAGATCGAAAATACCCCAAAGACCCCAACACCCTTAAAGACCCAAAAGACCCTGTAGACCCAAAATTCCCCAAATACCCAAAAAACTGAAACGACCCAAAATATCACAAAGACCCAAAATACCCTGAAGACCCTTGAAGACCCCGAGGACACAGTGGACCCCAAATACCAAAATTATCCCTAAGACCCAGAATGCCCCAAAGACTCTTAACTACCCTGAAGACCCAAAAGACGCCAAGAACACCAAGGACCCAAAAGACACCCAGGACCCAAAAGATCCCGAGGACACAAAAGACCCAAATGACCCAGAGGACCAAAAATACCCAAAAGAAGAGGAATTACATCTCTTAAAATTGGAACTGTAGACAATGGCTTGAAAATCGAGCCTCAAGGTCGGTATACAGAAGCGTAAAAAAAAAAATATATACAAGGCGCAGGGAGGTGAAATTCGCTGCACATAATGTGCAACACGTGCAGATTAAAATAAGTGTTAATTTACATCCGCATGATGTGTAATAAATAAATAAGATATAAGCTCAGATTGCGTCTACCACACTCTATTCGTGACATCTGGATCACGTGGTCAGGCCTGCCTTATGTATTTTGTCGTCTGAGTCAGAAGCACCCTTTATGATTTCTTGTACACTGACCATGAGGCTCGGTTTGCAAGCCACCATCTACAATTCCAATGTCAGAGACATAATTACTCTTCTTTTGGGTCTTCAGAGTCCTAAGGGTCTTTTGGGTCCTCTGGTTAATTTGGGTATTTTGGGTGCTCAAGCTCTTTTGCATCATTGGGATCTTCTGGTCCATTTGGGTCTTTGGGGTATTTTATGTCACTTGAGTCCTTTGGGTCCTCTGCATCTTTGGGGTCCTCAGGTCTTTTCAGTCATCTAGGTATTTTGGGTCTTTGGAGGTAATTTGGGTCTTTGGATTCCACTGAGTCCTCAGGGTCTTTAAGGGTCTTTTGGATTGTTTGGTTCTGTGGGGTCATTATGGGTCTTTGTGGTATTTTGTGTTTTCAGGGACTTTTTGGTCTTCTGGGTCTTTTCAATTTTTTGGGGGTCTTTGGGATATTTTGGATCTCTGGGGTCTTTTGGGTTTTTGGGTCTTTTTGGTCTTTGGCGTCTTTCCAGTCTTCTGGGTCTTTAAGGGTCTTTGAGATATTTTGGGTCATTGAGGTATTTAAGGGTCTTCTGGGTCTTTTGGATCTTTGGGGTATTTAAGGATCTTTAGGGTCTTTTGGGTATTTAAGGGTCTTAGGGTCTTTTCAGTGTTTTTGGTATTTGGGGTCTTTATGGGTTTTTAAGGGTCTTGGGGTATTTTGGGTATTTTGGGTCTTCTGGATATTTAAGGGTCATTGGTGTTTTTTGGGGTCTTTGGGGTCTTTTGAGTGTTCGTGGTCTTTTGGGTATTTAAGGGTCTTTGAGGGTCTTTTGCATCTACAGTCATGTGAAAAAGTAAATACACCCCATGTAAAGTTTTGACTTTTTCAACATATTTCAACATACAGCTATTTGATCTTCATTTCAACAATATTGATAGATAAAGGTGATATAATATAACAAATATCATGAAACATTTACATTTTGTAGTCCATTGTATAATTTAAATAAACATAAATGCAAATTTCGCAAGTGGAAAAAGTAAGTACACCCCTACATTTATCACTACTTCAAATACCTAAAATTAGAATCAGGTGCAGCAGCTCAGGTGCAAATGATTAGAACATCGTTAGAGAGGATCTTGGAGGAACCTGTCTTATTTAAACCTCAGACGTTTAGTTTGGTTTACTCTTTGTTGTTGAAGTGTGCGACGTCACCATGCCTAGATCAAAAGAGCTCTCTGAGGCCTTCAGAAAGAAGGTTGTAGATGCCTACGAGTCTGGGAAGGGATTTAAAAAGATCTCCAAACAATTTGAAATTAATCATTTGACTGTCCGGAAGATCATATCCAAGTGGAGAAGATTCCAAACTGCCAACTTGTTCAGGCCAGGCCGCCCCAGCAAGTTCAGCATGAGAGCAGACCGCAAGATGCTGAAATATGTCTCTAAGAACCCCAGAATGTCATCACGGGACCGACAGGGAGCTCTTGCCACTGTTGATGTCAAAGTGCACGAGTCTACCATTAGAAAGAGGCTGCCCAAATTTGATCTACATGGGAGGTGTGCCAGGAGGAAACCTTTGCTGTCCAGAAAGAACATCAGGGCAAGACTAAAGTTTGTCAATGAACACCTAGGCAAAGACCAGCACTTCTGGAACAATGTGCTCTGGACAGATAAGTCAAAGGTAGAGCTATTTGGCCACAGTACCAGAAGACATGTTTGGCGAAAACCAAAGACAGCATTTGACCATAAGAACCTGATACCAACTGTTAAGCATGGTGGTGGAAATATTATGGTTTGGGGCAGCTTTGCTGCATCAGGGCCTGCGCAGCTCACCATCATAGAATCCACTATGAATTCTTCATTGTACCAGACGGTGCTTGAGGATAATATGTGAGGCCATTTGTCGGAAAGTTGAAGCTCAACCGACGGTGGACCTTGCAACATGGCAATGACCCCTAAACATACCAGTAAATCCACCAAGAAATGGCTGAAAAGAAAGAAATGGAGGGTTCTGGAATGGCCAAGTCAAAGCCCGGATCTAATACCATCGAGATGTTGTGGGGGGGGGAGCGGGGGGGGGGGGGGGGTTGAAACGAGCTGTGCGTGCAAGAAACCCCTCAAACATCGCACAGCTGAAAGAATTCTGCATGGAGGAGTCGGCAAAAATTTCTCCCAGTCGATGTCAGAGACTGGTAGACAGTTATAAGAAATGCCTACTTGAGGTTGTTTCTGCCAAAGGGGGCAATACCACCTATTAGAGCCAAGGGTGTACTTACTTTTTCCACATGCGAAATTTGCATTTATGTTTATTTAAATTATACAATGGACTACAAAATGTAAATGTTTCATGATATTTGTTATATTATATCACTTTTATCTATCAATATTGTTGAAATGAAGATCAAATAGCTGTATGTTGAAATATGTTGAAAAAGTCAAAACTTTACATGGGGTGTACTTACTTTATCACGTGACTGTATGTGGTATTTTGGGTCTTTAATGGTATTTTGGTGTATTTTGGGTCTTTGGGGTCTTTCTGGGTCTTTGGGGAATTTAGGGTCTTCAGTGTCTTTTGGGTTTTTTTTTTTTTTATATCCCTGGTGTTGGGCTAGCGGCTAGGGTGCCGGCTTAGGATCCTAGGATCCTGGGTTCGAATCTCGGTCGATCGCCGAATTAATGCCAGGGGGGTTGACTCAGCCTGTCATCCATTCCGAGGTCGGCTAATTGAGTACCAGTTCACTGGTAATTCCCTGTTTGTCGTTGAAGGCGGCAAAAAGGGTTGGCGTCAGGAAGGGCATCCGGCCGTAAAACATTGCTTCAAAAAGGGGACCAAAAAACAACAACTACCACGGTCCCCGAAAAGGCCAACCCCCGCTTTGCGGGGAAAAATGGCCTCTAAACGGTGGTTAGTGTCTTTTGGGTTTTTGTGGTCTTTTGGGTATTTAAGAGTCTTTGGGGTATTTTGGGTCTTCGGTGTATTTTAGGTGTTTTGGGTCAATTGGGTTTTCAAAGGCTTTTCTGTCTTTTGGGCTTTTGGGGACTTCTGGGTCTTCATGGTCTTTTGTGTGTTTAACAGTCTACATGGTATTTTGGGTCCATGGGTATTTTGGGTATTTAGGGTATACTTGGTATTTGGGGTCTTCTGGGTCATTGAGGTCTTAGGGTCTTACCAAAATTTTGGGTATTTGGGGTCCATTTTGGTCTTTAGTGTCTTTTGGGTCTTCGGGGTATTTTGGATTTTCAGAGTCCTTGGGGATCTTCTGAGTCATTGGGGTCTTTCAGGTCCTCTTTGTCATTTAGGTCCTTGGGGTTGTTTTGGTCTTATGGATCCTCAGGGTCTTTTGGGTCTTTGTGTCTTTGGGGTCCATTGGGTCTTCAGGGTCTTTTCAGTCTTTTGGGTCTTTGGGGTCCTTTGGGTCTTTGGGGTATTTTGGGTATTCTGAGTCCTTGGGGTCGTTTGAGTCATTGGGGTCTTTTGGGTCCTCTTTGTCATTTGTGTCCTTGGGGTTATTTGCGTCTTTTGGATCCATGGGGTATTTTGGGTCTTCAGGGTGTTTTGGGTCTTTGGGGTCCATTGGGTCTTCAGGGTCTTTGGGGTCCTTTGGGTCTTTAGGGTATTTTGGGTCTTCAAAGTCTTTAGAGTCTTCTAGGTCTTCATTATCTTTTGTCTTTAACAGCCTACAGGGTATTTTGGGTCTTCGGGTATTTTGGGTGTTTGGGGTCCATTGGGTCTTCGGGGTCTTCTGGGTCATTGAGGTCTTTTGGGTCTTTGGGTCTTACCAAAATGTTGGGTATTTGGGGTCCATTGGGTCTTCAGGGTCTTTTCAGTATTTTGGGTCTTTGGTGTATTTTGGGTCTTTGGGGTATTTTGGGTGTTTAGGGTATTTTGGGTGTTTAGGGTTCATTGGGTCTTTTTGGTCTTTTTGGGTCTTTGGGGTATTTTGGATCATCTGAGTCCTGGGGTCTTTTGGGTCCTTTTTGTCATTTGTGTCCTTGGGGTTGTTTGGGTATTTTGGATCCTCTTGGTCTTTTGGGTCTTCAGGGTCTTTTGGGTATTTGGGGTCCATTGGATCTTCAGGGTCTTTTAACCGGTGGACACAGTCGTGTTCAAAGATTGCTCCTTAAACCCCCTCCCACCTCCCACTCAAATCCATCTGAAAGCATTACTCAACCCCTTTAAAACCTAGCCTTATGAAGAGAGACAGACAAACACACACACACTGTGTTTTATATGGTACTAGCAGAAGTACCCGGCATTGCCCCGGGCGGGGGAGGGGAGGGAAGGGGGAAGGGGAGGGGAACAGGGGGGAGGGGGGGGGAGGGGGAGGGGAGGGGGGGGGGAGGGGTGGGGGAGGGGGAGGGGAGGGGGGAGGGGGGAGGGAAGGGGGGGAACGGGGAGAGGGGGAGGGGGAGGGGAGGGGAGGGGAACGGGGAGAGGGGGGAGGGGGAGGGGGAGGGGGAGGGGGAGGGATGGGAGGGGGAGAGGAGTGGGAGGGTGGGGGGAGGGAGGAGTGGGAGGGTGGGGGGAGGGGGAGGTGGAGGGGGAGGTCGAGGGGGTGGGGGAGGTGGAGGGGGTGGGGGAGGTGGAGGGGGTGGGGGAGGTGGAGGGCGAGGGGAGGGGGGAGGGGGAGAGGGGTGGGGAAGGGGTAGGGGGGAAAAGAAGGGGTAGGGGGGAAAGGGAGGAGCATGGGGGAAAGGGAGGGGGATGGGGAAGGGGTAGGGTAGGGCAGAAATGAAGGGGTAGGGGGGAAAGGGAGGGGCATGGGGGAAAGGGAGGGGGAGGGGAGGGGAAATGGAAGGGGGAGGGGGAGGGGGGAAAGGGAGGGGGAGCGGGAGGGAGGGGGAGGAGGGGAGGGGGGAGGGGGCGAGGGGGAGTGGGGGAGGGGGGAGGGGAAGGGGTAGGACAGAAAGGAAGGGGTAGGGGGGAAAGGGAGGAGCATGGGGGAAAGGGACGGGGATGGGGAAGGGGTAGGGCAGAAATGAAGGGGTAGGGGGGAAAGGGAGGGGCATGGGGGAAAGGGAGGGGGAGGGGAGGGGAAAGGGAAGGGGGGAAGGGGAGAGGGTAGGGTGGAGGGGGAAGGGAGGGGGAAGGGTAGGGGGAGGGGGAGGGGGGAAAGGGAGGGGGAGGAGGGAAGGGGAGGGGAGGGATATAGATGGTTACTGGCAATTGATCACATCCAGAAATGATGTAATCCACACAATTTATGTACTTTACATCTATCTATCTATAATTCCAGCAATCTCTGTGTGTCTGTCTGTGTGTCTGTGTGTCTGTGTGTCTGTGTGTCTGTGTGTTTGTCTGTGACCGCTGTTTCTCGACAACCACGGGTCCGATATACTTGAAACTTGCCAGGTATATTGCTGGGGACCCGAGGATGTGCCTTTTCAAGGTTTGTAATTAATCGGACAAGTACCTACCGAGCTATGTCCAAAAAACGCTTCAACCAATCAGAGAGCAGCGAGCTATCACGTGTGCCGAACCGTTAATGCAATGCAAGCGTTAATGCGTTAATGCAAGGCTTTTCTTTTTTTCCCTCTTCTCTTTCTACTTTTCCTTGCGATTAAATTGCAAACAGCCAAAATACGTTGGCGCTAATTGAATAATTGGCCATTAACACTAAAATAATCGTAACTGCGATATGCCAACTTCCGGACAGTGCAGCCTTCCATGTTGTTGTTGTTTGCAGCAGCTGTTTGCAGCAAGGCAAGGCTTTTCTTTTTTTCCCTCTTCTCTTTCTACTTTTCCTTGCGATTAAATTGCAAAAAGCCAAAATACGTTGGCGATAATTGAATAAATGGGCATTAATAGATAGATAGATAGATATGCGATATGCGAACTTCCGGACAGTGTGCGCGTTACGAGCTGACCGCCATTACGGTACGTAATTCGATTTCTTATGTGCATTATTTCTCCCAATTCAGTCAGAGCGAAGGGCGGAAGCGAAGAGCGTTGTTATTTTTTGTTTACGGGCGTACGGGCGGGGTAGAGCGTACGGGTAGCGTTTTTTTTTTTTTTTGGGCAAGGAACGGGCACCCACGTACGGGCAATGCCCTAGTAACGTTAATAGGAATACATGGCCGTGTAGATGGGAAATACAGTTTGTTTGAAATAAATCACAAATATCAGATGAAAGTGAAAAAAAACCTATGTGGTGTGAATGGCAATGTTCCTCGCTGAAATGTGAAAAAACTGAATTACGTGCGAACGCATAACTGTGAGATTATGGCGGCAAAGTTGGAACATCACGTGATCCTAGCAGAAGTACCCGGCATTGCTGGGTGGGTGAGGGGAGACCCGTACATTCCCAACCCGGACATTCGCCCTCTCGACTCAAGCTCGTATTCGATTCGTATTCGAAATCGAAAGGGGAAAGGGGAAATCCTTTGTATTCGAATTCGTAAACACGAAATATAATTTAATTCATATCGCACAAAATCGACACAAAACACGGTTGCATAAAGTTGAAAAACGCAATGGCTTTTCTCCCTGAATCACGTGCAAACGTGTGACGTGTGACGGGATGGAACATCACGTGATCGCTCTGAGCGAATCAGCGAGCTGCTCGCACTGGTTGAGATTAGCGGGTACTTCGCTGAAATGAGCTGAGGTAAATATGAATAAAAAATATGTATCGTCAAAAATTTTGACTTTGGCCATGTTCGTCCCAGGCTCAATGGCCATGTCTATGTCAAATATCAAGCACGTGAGCCTCTCCGTTTCGGAGTCTATCGGTAACATTACACAAACACACAAACTGTGTTTTATATATACAGTATTGTTATGAATTTGGTAGAGCAATATCTAGAGCTAGGTAGATCTGAATAGGTAGGTATTCGGCTGTCGTGACAGGGACTCTACATGTAATAAGTTCTTGATGTTTAGGCGTTTGTCGGGGTAAGATGTATGATTGTGGATCTACCTGGAGGTCCGAGTGTTAAATAGTGAGGGATTAAAGGTAACGCCCCTGTGAGTCTCACATGGTAGTCAAACCTCTGTCCATTATGGCACTGCAAACCACATAAACATTAGTTAGGTCCTTAGCGCAACATTAAATAATTCCCTTTCCCTGACATTGACTTCGTAATAAATAGACAGGAAACCAGGCCAAAAACACCGCCACGGCTGGCCGCCGCCGTTCGCACCTCAAAGGCCTACCAACCTCGCTGGCACGTGTTACAAAACGACCGCGGGGGGGGGGGGGGGGGGGTCGCGGACGGGAGATGTCAGGAGTCGCATGCCGCAGAGGGCGTGACCTGGGCGAGTTGGGAGGCTGTGATTGGCTGAGGAGTGCGCCAATGTGACGTCATCGGCCACCAATATATGCGATGGTCGAACGCCAGGGAAGCCCAGAGTTGAGGGAGTTGAGTTCGTGGCAGTCCAGTTGATTTCGTGGCAGTCCAGAGAGTACACAGGGAGTTCGTTGGAGCACACAGTCGACGCGGAGACACAGTTAGTGGAAAAAGCTCCCCGAAGACAGTTGGTGGAAAAGCTCCCCGAAGGCAGTTGGTGGAGAGTTCGTTAGAACACCAAGCACACAGAGCACGCGGCAGTTCGCAGCAGTTCGTTGCAAGTCGAGCCCTCCGTTGAACCATTGGTGCACGGGCCTTGTGGAGATCGTCCTCGTGTGAAGCTGCTGGCCACGCGTCGGACGCGTGGTGCTTGGAGCGGGGCCTCGTAGAGCTTGGAGCGAAGGACCTGGTGGTGTGCGATCGGGCCAAAAGGAGCGGTGTGGACGGCCGCCACCAAGACAACCAAAAGACAGATAAGCAGCATCCGCGTACATTTGAACGACGTGACGTGTTATTTTTGTATTCATAATCTCCCTCGTATCGTGTTTGCTGTCAGTCGTGTGGGGACGTCCCGATTTAGAGTTATTAGATTTACCGGCGCGGCTTTTTCACTGTCTTTACTTTTCAATAATAAATCCTTGTATTATTTTCTGTATATATCTGAACGCAGTTTTCCTGGGTGTTTGATTTTAATAGGTAAGGTTGCGGAGCCTTCACTGTGTCCCGCCATTCCACGCGTTTGTGTTGAACTTGAGTCCGCCATTGAGTGTTCGCCTCGGGAGTTAAAGTCTCGCAAATCGGCCATCCGTAACTGTGGTGTTAATCACGGTTGCGTAACAAGTGGTGTCAGGAGTGTAGGATTTGAACCCGTCGGACAAATTTTTTTGTCCGCGGCGAGACATCGACACGGTCGGACAAATTTTTTTGTCCGCGGGGCGACATCGACACGGTCGGGCGTACATTGCGCCCGACGTTCGAACGCAAAATTGTTATAGTTGAGGCGGAGAAATTTGATAATCAATTGGGCAAACGGAGCGCGATATCGCGTCTTCGTCAAATTTAAATTGTGTTTCAGGAATTATTAAAATAAATACGCGCGCGGGGAACGACCTTCCGAAAAGCGGATGTCGGAGGTCGACGAAATGGAAGTACGCAGCGAGGCCTCCGTCAGCGTTGGGAGTGAGCCGGAAATAGGGGAATTAAATGTCGAGGTGAGCCTTGGAACCTCCCCCGTCCCGAGCACCAACTTATCCCCCTCCCCTACCGGGGAGTCGGGAACAAATGGGACGGCCCCGAGAGACGACCAGGCTTTAATGAAATTTTTAAAGGAATTAATTGATGCTCAGGGTGAGCGAAACCTTGCAGAAATTCGGGGAGACATGAACGCACAGAGTGAGCGAGCCAGTCGGGAATTGAATGAACAAATGAAGTCACAGGGGAAGGAATGTAGGGAAGGAATGAAGGGAATGAGTGATCGATTGGAGGAACAAATGGGACAAATGAAAAGTGGGTTGGAAAATAAAATGGAGTCCCAGGGGAAGGAATGGAGGAATGAAATAAAGGAAAGGAATGAACAATTGGAAGGAAAAATTGGGGAAATGGCACAGCAGCTGGGGGAACGAATTGATGGCATAGAAGGGAGAGTGCAAAACCAAATTACGGACAGACTGGGGAAATTTGAGGGTAAAGTAGAAACTCAAATGGGGGAGATGGAAAAAGCCATAGGGGTGGAAATTGAATTGAAACGGGAAGAATTAATGTCAAAAATAGAGGAGGGCGTGACGCAGGCTGTCCAAATGGGGGAAAAGTTGGAGGGTCAGATTGGTGCCACAAATGCTCGGATTGATAAAGCAAATGGGGACCTGGAAGGCTATCGGGGCCGGGTGGATGCCAGAATGCTACAGCAGAGTGAGGAATGGGGACTGCTCAACCGACAGGGGGGCAAATTGGCCGAGGAGGTGAGGGGGTTGGAAACCCGCATAAAAGAGCAGGAGCCAGGGTTAATTGAGAAAGGCCTGTGGGGGCCACTAATGGATAATGAAAGGGTGAGTGATTTTATGCAGGAGCGACTGGAGATCTGGGACAGTCCCATGGAGGTAGAGCTTGTTCAGGCCCAAAGGAGCCTGGGTGATGAGGTGAGTTGGTCCGAGGAGGTGGTTGGAATGACCGAGGGGACGCTCACTGTACACTGCTATTTGGAAACAGAGGCTCCAAAATTGGACAACCAGTTGGGGGAGTGTGTTGGCTCCGGGCTGGATTTGGATCTTGGAGGATCGGGAGATAGAGCTTCTGGAGATTTGGTCCCTGTAGGGAATTTGGATCAACTGCAGGGAGGGGCAGAACAACCGGTGGTAGAGGTTGTTCCCTGCAGCTGCGGTTTGGCAGTGGGAATGAAAATTTGTAAAAGAAAATTTAAGATAAAATTACAATGGGAAAGTGATTTGGAGCAGCCATGGTGGGGATTGGTCCCCGGGCTGCGGGATTTGGACATGGAGAGGTCATGGGGGATGGCCTCGGGCAAAAGTTGCCCCTTTCAAAATTTGGGTATGCCGGCCAGCTGGGGGGCTGTGATGGCGAGATTTGGACGTGGGGTCCAGCCTTGGGTGTCGAGGTACGACCTGGGTCCCACGGGGGGTCTGGTGGAGTGTGGCGTCCCTTGTCCATCGGGGCGCCGTCCGAGCTGGTGGCTCGGGCCGGCAGGGTCACCGGACCCTGGTGGGGGTTAAGACCTCCAGAGGGGTCCGAGGTGGTTTCTCAAGCCTGGGTTGGCATTTATTGAGGACCACTAGGGGGAGGTGTTGTGGGTCGCGCTTTGGTGGTGGCACTGCGGACGGCCAACTTGGGACTGATGTGGTGACCACCCGGCATGCGGCCTGGCACCCTCCTCCAGGGACTCTGGGACAACCAGCATGTGGTGACCTGGCATGGTGGTTGGTCTATGGACGCGGGTCAAACCGAATGGACGGGGATGGAGATAGCCTGCCGGACAACCATTGGGGCATCTGTGGAACGTGATGGTGTGAGTGACCTTCCACAGATGCTCCGTTATGATTTATGGACTCTCGGGTTGGGAAGAGAGCCATGGGGATGTGAGGAGATGTGTAACGAGCCGAGCATATGGGCCATGCTCGGCTGGCATGTGTATGGCAAAGCATCTTTCTTTGGTGAGGTTAGTAAAATGTGACAAATGGTTGGCATGGGTAATCTGTGGGTTAGATGGAAATTTAAGGGTGGATTTAGAAATGCCATGGTGGACACTGTACAGTGACGCCATTATTGATCCAGGTGTGTAGACCAAAGTGTTGGAGGCTGTGATGAAATTAATAGGGTAGCAAGACACAGCTTTCATCTGGTTGCGGGGGCAACTGTGCTGATATTTGGGACGCGGGATGATGGGGATGTAGTTGTGTAGCCTGAGGGTCAACTTGGTGCTGTGCGTGTCCGAGGTGTGTGGACCATGTCTTCTGGGTGGGTCTCCTGGTGGAGCATGGCTGTTGACTGGACCTTGGTGTGGTCAAGTGTGGGTGAGCACTGGGGGGCTGCAGTTCTGTAGTCGGACTGGGGGATGATGGGGAGGTGCAGGGGACGTGGCTGTAGGGATGCCACGCACTGCGACCGTGCCCCCCAGGGCCGAGGTTGTGTGTGCGGTAGTGTGTGTTTTGGCAGCAAGTGCTCACCACATTGGCCAGCTGGGGCTGCTGCAGCTGTGTTCCTCGCAGGGGGGCCGAAGGATGGATGGTGGGTCGCACCCTTATGGACGCTCATGGGCCATGTTGGCGTTTTGACTGCTCACCTTGTCCCGGTGACCCTTGCACGGTAGAGGTGCAGAGCTGTCGTGGCCACAGGTAGTTGTGTAGTGATGATCACCGTTGGATGCGGATCCACATACCTGCCAGTGTAGTGGGGACAAAAGAGAAATTTGGAAGTATTTGGTAGGCCCAATGTGAAATTTTGGAAATTAGGTGTGGTGGATGGCACTCTTGAACCTGACCAACCTGCAACTACCTGCACTTGAGGTGAGTGTTTTGAGGAGTACTGTCCCAGGCTTCAGGATTTGCTTTGGGAAATTGGGGACATGTAACTTGGAGTTGGGAGGTGAGTGCGAGTGATGACATGGCCGGTGAGGGGATGGAATGGGAGCCACACAGTGTCTTGTGGGTGGCGTATGTTTTGTGTTGTGGTTAGGTGTTTTGATGTGGTCGTGAGAGTGGAACCTGGAGAGTGAGTGATGATTATTGGAGATAATGAGGGGCGATAATTGTGCTTTTTGGAAATGTGCTAATGGAAATGTGTAAGGATTCAATGATTCGAACTGTGAATGGGATTTCACATTGGCAGGCCATGGCAAGCCTTGTAACACCTTTTACACCATCTATGAATTGTACTGAATTGTGCTGAGTTGTGTGGAGAATTGAATGGCAGCGGGGGAGGAAGTGTGTTTTGGGGTCTTGTGGGTGGGGAAGGTGTGTGTGTCCGCAGGTACAGAGCAAGCTCTGAGGAGCGATGCCTGCGGGCCCCCCTCTGCGGCAATTACCCCTGGCAGCCGGTGGTAACTGGAAATTGGAGCTCGTCGGTGGAGGGTCTGGTTGGGCGCCGCGGGGTGAGGAAGTCCCCCGGTGACCCGTGTTGCTGCGCGAAAGCAGGAGGCAAAGGAGCCTGGTGTGTGTGGAGACCCTCACCGGCGAGGTAACGGCGGAAAGGGGCTGTTGGGCTGTCATGGGGCCAAGAGGTAAAGGGGGGGGGGGCAATGAACTTGTAAGTCGGTTGACTTGTTTTTGGGACTGCGGGCACCACAGCCTGATGCGCCCCCACCATCTTTTTGTGCGGTACCTCCCCGCTGCCTAGTTGAGGAATGCACACACACGTGAATGACATCAATGCCATGGTCCTGCAGGGGGGTGTATTGAAGAAGAACCTTATTGATTTTTGAAATGCCTTGATGACCTATGGAATGAGAATGAGTGGTTAAGGGGTCTGTGTAGCATGAATGTGGGCGAAATCCACCGAGCCGTGTCACTCACCTGTAACATCTGGACAGGGCCCGTGGAAATTTAGGGGGATGCATTGGGGATGGCCCCGCAGGTAAGGTTGTGTCTTGTGGCATCCACCGGGGGACGCGGTCTGTAGACCGGGGTATGTACAAAGGTTAGAGTTTTGAGTTTGGAAAGATGGTTAGGTTTTGTGGTTAAGTTAGTGTTGTGTGTTGTTGTTTCCTCCCTCCACAGGAACAACGAAGAAAATGTACATGCTTGCATGATGGTTAAGGGGTTCAGCATGTTAAGGAAGTGTAGGTAGGTAGTCCGACTCACTTCCCACAGCCCTTCCTGATTTATTTCATAGGTTAATTAAGTGTGTGACAGTAAGTGTTAAGGCTGGAATGGTAGCGCCTGCGGTGAACCTTGCAGGAGCTACGGTTCCAGGGGGGGGGGCTGTGTTATGAATTTGGCAGAGCAATATCTAGAGCTAGGTAGATCTGAATAGGTAGGTATTCGGCTGTCGTGACAGGGACTCTACATGTAATAAGTTCTTGATGTTTAGGCGTTTGTCGGGGTAAGATGTATGATTGTGGATCTACCTGGAGGTCCGAGTGTTAAATAGTGAGGGATTAAAGGTAACGCCCCTGTGAGTCTCACCTGGTAGTCAAACCTCTGTCCATTATGGCACTGCAAACCACATAAACATTAGTTAGGTCCTTAGCGCAACATTAAATAATTCCCTTTCCCTGACATTGACTTCGTAATAAATAGACAGGAAACCAGGCCAAAAACACCGCCACGGCTGGCCGCCGCCGTTCGCACCTCAAAGGCCTACCAACCTCGCTGGCACGTGTTACAAAACGACCGCGGGGGGGGGGGGGGGTCGCGGACGGGAGATGTCAGGAGTCGCATGCCGCAGAGGGCGTGACCTGGGCGAGTTGGGAGGCTGTGATTGGCTGAGGAGTGCGCCAATGTGACGTCATCGGCCACCAATATATGCGACGGTCGAACGCCAGGGAAGCCCAGAGTTGAGGGAGTTGAGTTCGTGGCAGTCCAGTTGAGTTCGTGGCAGTCCAGTTGAGTTCGTGGCAGTCCAGTTGAGTTTGTGGCAGTCCAGTTGAGTTCGTGGCAGTCCAGTTGATTTCGTGGCAGTCCAGAGAGTACACAGGGAGTTCGTTGGAGCACACAGTCGACGCGGAGACACAGTTAGTGGAAAAAGCTCCCCGAAGACAGTTGGTGGAAAAGCTCCCCGAAGGCAGTTGGTGGAGAGTTCGTTAGAACACCAAGCACACAGAGCACGCGGCAGTTCGCAGCAGTTCGTTGCAAGTCGAGCCCTCCGTTGAACCATTGGTGCACGGGCCTTGTGGAGATCGTCCTCGTGTGAAGCTGCTGGCCACGCGTCGGACGCGTGGTGCTTGGAGCGGGGCCTCGTAGAGCTTGGAGCGAAGGACCTGGTGGTGTGCGATCGGGCCAAAAGGAGCGGTGTGGACGGCCGCCACCAAGACAACCAAAAGACAGATAAGCAGCATCCGCGTACATTTGAACGACGTGACGTGTTATTTTTGTATTCATAATCTCCCTCGTATCGTGTTTGCTGTCAGTCGTGTGGGGACATCCCGATTTAGAGTTATTAGATTTACCGGCGCGGCTTTTTCACTGTCTTTACTTTTCAATAATAAATCCTTGTATTATTTTCTGTATATATCTGAACGCAGTTTTCCTGGGTGTTTGATTTTAATAGGTAAGGTTGCGGAGCCTTCGCTGTGTCCCGCCATTCCACGCGTTTGTGTTGAACTTGAGTCCGCCATTGAGTGTTCGCCTCGGGAGTTAAAGTCTCGCAAATCGGCCATCCGTAACTGTGGTGTTAATCACGGTTGCGTAACAATATATAGATATATATTTATACAGTCACGTGAAAAAGTAAGTACACCCCTTGTAAAGTTTTGACTTTTTCAACATCTTTCAACATACAGCTATTTGATCTTCATTTCAACAATATTGATAGATAAAGGTGATATAATATAACAAATATCATGAAACATTTACATTTTGTAGTCCATTGTATAATTTAAATAAACATAAATGCAAATTTCGCATGTGGAAAAAGTAAGTACACCCTTGGCTCCAATAGGTGGTATTGCCCCCTTCGGCAGAAACAACCTCAAGTAGGCGTTTCTTATAACTGTCTACCAGTCTCTGACATCGACTGGGAGAAATTTTTGCCCACTCCTCCATGCAGAATTCTTTCAGCTGTGCGATGTTTGAGGGGTTTCTTGCATGCACAGCTCTTTTCAAATCCCCCCACAACATCTCGATGGGATTTAGATCCGGGCTTTGACTTGGCCATTCCAGAACCCTCCATTTCTTTCTTTTCATCCATTCCTTGGTGGATTTACTGGTATGTTTAGGGTCATTGTCATGTTGCATGGTCCACCTGCGGTTGAGCTTCAACTTTCCAACAGATGGCCTCACATTATCCTCAAGCACCGTCTGGTACAATGAAGAATTCATAGTGGATTATATGGTGGTGAGCTGCCCAGGCCCTGATGCAGCAAAGCTGCCCGAAAGCATAATATTTCCACCACCATGCTTAACAGTTGGTATCAGGTTCTTGTGGTCAAATGCTCTCTTTGGTTTTCGCCAAACATGTCTTCTGGTACTGTGGCCAAATAGCTCTACCTTTGACTCATCTGTCCAGAGCACATTGTTCCAGAAGTGCTGGTCTTTGCCTAGGTGTTCATTGGCAAACTTTAGCCTTGGCCTGATGTTCTTTCTGGACAGCAAAGGTTTCCTCCTGGCACACCTCCCATGTAGATCAAATTTGTGCAGCCTCTTTCTAATGGTAGACCCGTGCACTTTGACATCAACAGTGGCAAGAGCTACCTGTAGGTCCCGTGATGACATTCTGGGGTCCTTAGAGACTTCTTTCAGCATCTTGCGGTCTGCTCTCAGGCTGAACTTGCTGGGGCGGCCCGGCCTGAACAAGTGGGCAGTTGTTTGGAATCTTCTCCACTTGTAGATGATCTTCCGGACAGTCGAATGATTGATTTCAAATTGTTTGGAGATCTTTTTAAATCCCTTCCCAGACTCGTAGGCATCTATAACCTTTTTTCTGAAGGCCTCAGAGAGCTCTTTTGATCTAGGCATGGTGACGCCGCACACTTCAACAACAAAGAGCAAACCAAACTAAATGTCTGAGGTTTAAATAGGACAGGTTCCTCCAAGATCCTCTCGAACGATGTTCTAATCATTTGCACCTGAGCTGGTGCACCTGATTCTAATTTTAGGTATTTGAAGTAAGTAGTGATAAATGTAGGGATGTACTTACTTTTTCCACATGCGAAATTTGCATTTATGTTTATTTAAATTATACAATGGACTACAAAATGTAAATGTTTCATGATATTTGTTATATTATATCACCTTTATCTATCAATATTGTTGAAATGAAGATCAAATAGCTGTATGTTGAAATATGTTGAAAAAGTCAAAACTTTACATGGGGTGTACTTACTTTTTCACGAGACTGTTAGTTAGCAAAGTGATAAATTCCTTGGTCACAAAGGATTGTTGATGCTCATTTTGAAGCCTTCGATTCACCATTTGATCTTGACTTGTTTCTTGCTCCTCCACAGGTGTGCGCGCACGTCGAGGGCGAACCATGTGGTGGCCGTAATCGCAGGTATGGCCGTTGCGCTTCAGGTTACCAGTGCCGACGTCCAGAGCAAGAAGTTGATCAGAGACGTGTTAAGGGTGTGTGCACCTGCAAAGCCGCGTACCCCGTGTGTGGCTCAGATGGTGTGACGTACAGCACCACGTGCGAGCTTCTTGCCGCCAGTCACCGATCCGATGGTCAAGGTCACGGCACCATTCTGCAAGCCTCCAAGGGTTTCTGTGAGAAGGGTAAGCCTTTGTTGATTTTTAACAGTTATTATTTGTAAGACATAATTTCTTCTGAATCTCAAAGCGATCTAAGTTTTTATTCTCCCTTTTCTTATTCTTTCTCCAAGCCTGGTGTTGGCTTAGCGGTTAGGGTGCCGGCTTGGGATCCTAGGATCCTGGGTTCGAATCCCGGTCAATCGCAAACTTAACACTAGGGGGGTTGACTCAGCCTGTCATCCTTCTGAGGTTGGCAAATTGAGTACCAGTTCACTGGTAATTCCCTGTGTGTCGCAAGAGGCGACCAATAGGGTTGGTGGCAGGAAGGGCATCCGGCCATAAAACATTGCTTAAAAAATGGGACCACGGTGCCCGAAAAAGGCCAACCCCCGCTCTGCAGGGAAAAATGGCCTCTAAAGGTGGTCTCTTTCTTATTCTTTCTCCCCTTGGACATCTGGTCCAGTCTGATCTGAGATGATTCCCACTGATCTGCTACTACTACTACTTACTTAATGCCTCCAATTAATGCCGTGTGGTCAGGTCAGGAACCAGCTGACCATGTCTGACGTTCGACTGAAGGTGGCACAGGAATGTGGAATTTATTGGTTCATCGTTTCCCATTCGCCATTTTTTTGTGCGAGTCATTCACGAACCGGCTGGCAAGGTCTGACATTTGACTGAAGGTAGCCGGAATTTAGAATTTGTTCAGTGACAACTCACCCACTCTTTGCAAAATACTCTAACATCCACCACATTTCTAACGTTCATCAAGAACACATTCAGAGGCCATAACGTCCATCATCACCACATTGCCAGCAGCAGGTCTTCCAACATCCTTTAGTTGGACGGAGCCACACATCGATAGATCGTCCTGCAGGTGAAACACCAGGTGTCTGCTTCGAAGTTCAAACCCAGCTGAGATGGCTCAAAGGCGAGTGTTCCTACCTCTAGTCTAGGCTATGATATTTACACTCGTGATATTTACAACTTACTAAAGTCTCAAAGGCCTGCTTCAGTGCTTATACATCAGGAAGGGTCTTGATAATAATTGGAGGATTACCACCAAATACCGAAAAATTATAATTTAGCCAGAGTAACGGTCAAAAGATTACTCTTATTTAAGATACCAGTGGAAGTTTTAATGTTGTTAACATTTTAGACTTTAGACTTTAACATTTTAGACATTTAAAACTTTACTTAGCTCAGGTTGTGGAACTTGGCTTGCCTCGACAGTCATGGAACGATAAATGAAACGTCACTTCACCGATTCGGAATTTGACTCGAGTGCAAGTTTGTGTTGATCACATCAGATTAGCAGTACCTTTAGAACTCTGGTGGTTCTTGAGGTCCTGAGGGACTTTCAGGCAAAGTAAACATCAAGACGCATTCTCTAATCGGTTGTTATCCCCTTATGCGGGTTTTAGGAGGTGGGAGGAAATTGTCCCAGAACTCAACATTTCCACCTCCTCTTTTCGGTAAAGGATCGTTATTCATGAACCAGATTGTGAAACTTCATTCTCATAGCTTCTCATTTACCGTTAATCCCCCATGCTTCATGCGTAGCATACACTTTGCACTGAACGATGATTTCCTTCACCTCTAAGCTCCAGCTCTGTTCATTTAATCTTCTCCAATTTGTCTGGAACCTAGTAGTAGTTGGTTGTGAAACAGGTGACACCTTTTTGGGTTACAACTTTGGTCTCCAACAGTGTGCGGCCCATTGCGACAAGGAAAGGTGAGGAAAGAAGCGCAGAATGTCAGACAGGTGTATAATGGTCTTTGTGCTCATCCTGTAATTCTTTCCATCACTTACACTAATGAATTCCTGCCAAGTGTTCTTGCCCCAGCTTGAGCAGCCACTTGCACAAGGACATTTTCACAGGGCCTCCGTTTGTTTCTTGACAGACAAGCTAAATACACCACGGCATTCGGTTTGTCATGAGGTGTTTGAGAATGTCAAGTTAAATAAATATTTGCATCAGGTTTGGGCAGGCTTACCATTACTGAGTGCAGCCTGCGCAAATCTGATGACATGATGTTGTCCTGATTACATCACGGCTGTGATTGGCTGAATTTTGTTGACATGGCAACCTTCTCGGAAACTTGGCTTGTGGACACGATATTTCAAAAACCGTTCAATATTTAGCTTTCATATTACACATATCTGCTCAATATACAACCTAAAAGCCAGGGGAACGGGAGTTTCAGCTCCTTGTTTGGTTCTTATAATAATAATAATAATAATAATAATAATAATACATTTATTTTATATAGCGCTTTTCAAGAAGCCCAAAGACGCTTTGACAGAGTACAAAAAACAAGTGCAAAAAGACAAAAATCAATAGGTAAATAATCAAAGCAAAAGGAAGGAGCAGGAGAAGAGATAGTCATGGGTTAAATGCTGTGGGTTAAATGTTGAATGCAGTGTTGAACAGGTGGGTCTTGAGTGATGTTTTGAATGTGGTGAGTGAGGAGGAGTCTCTGATGGTGTGAGGTAGTGAGTTCCAGAGGGTGGGAGCAGCGATGGAGAAGGCCCTGTCCCCCCAGGATCTGAATTTGGTCCGGATGGGGAGGGGTGGGGGTGGGGGGGGGGGGGGGTCAGGAGGTTGGTACCAGCAGAGCAGAGGTTGCGGGTGGGAGTGTGTCTGGAGAGGAGGTCAGCCAGGTAGGATGGGGCCAGGTTATGGAGGGCTTTGTAGGTCAAGAGGAGGATTTTGTACTGGATTCTCTGGGGGATGGGGAGCCAGTGAAGCTTGTAAAGGATGGGGGTGATGTGGTCACGGGTCCGGGAATGGGTGAGTAGACGGGCAGCGGAGTTCTGAATGTATTGGAGTTAATTTCTGATTATTGAGGGTGAACCATAGAGGAGGCTGTTGCAGTAGTCCAGACGGGAGGTGATGAAGGCGTGGATGAGGGTTTCTGCAGTCGTGGAGGAGAGGGATGGACGGAGACGGGCGATGTTTTTCAGGTGAAAGAAGGCTGTCTTTGGGATCTGTTTCGTGTATTTGTCGAAGGATAGGGTTTGGTCAAAGATGATGCCAAGATTCCGGATGTGAGGGGAGGTGGATACTGGGAAACCGTCAATGTTGAGGGCAAAGTTATGGGTGGATTTGGTGAGCGTTTTTGGGCCAATGATGATTATTTCAGATTTATCACAGTTAAGTTTGAGGAAGTTGATTTGAAGCCAGGATTTTATTTCAGTGATGCAGTTTGTCAGGATAGAGTGGGTGGCGGTGGAGATGAACTTGGTGGAGATGAAAAGCTGGATGTCATCGGCGAAGCAGTGGAATTGGAGACCATGACGGCGGATTAAGTGACCAAGGGGGGACAGGTACAGGATGAAGAGGAGGGGGCCAAGAACTGAACCTTGGGGGACACCTTGGGGGAGGGGAGCAGTGGGGGATTTGCAGTTATTGATGGAGATGAACTGGCGTCTGTCAGAGAGGTATGATTTGATCCAAGAGAGGGCAGTGCGGGAATGTTAAAGGTGGTTTCAAGTCGGGTGAGGAGGATGGTGTGATTTATGGTGTCAAAGGCGGCGCTGAGGTCGAGGAGGATGAGAATGTTGAGGTTGCCAGCGTCAGAGGAGAGGAGAAGGTCGTTGGTGATTTTGAGGAGAGCAGTTTCAGTACTGTGGTTGGAGTGGAATCCGGATTGGAATGTTTCATACAGGTTATTGGCAGAGAGGTGATGTTTGAGTTGAGTGGCTACAGCGCGTTCCAAAACTTTTGACAGAAGGGTAGGTTGGAGATGGGTCTGAAGTTATTTAGGGTGTCAGGGTTGAGTCCAGGTTTTTTCAGAATGGGGGTAACAGCAGCAATTTTGAGGGATGGTGGGACGATGCCTGTAGACAGGGAGGAGTTTATTGTTGCAGTGATAAGTGGAGAGAGAGCAGGAAGGGAGGCCTTGACAAAGCTGGAGGGGATGGGGTCAAGAGTGCAGGTGGCAGTTTTCATTCCTATGAGGAGTTCAGAGAGGTCAGTCGGGGAGACTGGGGAGAATTGAGACAGGGGTTGGCAGGATAAGGGGGGGCAGGTTGTTTGAGGGGGAGCGGGTGCGGTGGTGGTTAAGCTGTTGTAGATGTTGTCAATTTTGCATTGGAAGAATGAAAGGAAGGAGATGCAGTTGTCTACTGTGAATGACTGGGTGGTGGTGTTCAGGGGGCTGAGGAGTTTGTTTATTGTAGAGAAGAGTGCTTTTGGGTTTCCGTAGCCAGAATGGATAATTTGAGAGTAGTAGGCGGAGCGGCCGCGGGAGAGGGCATCTTTGTTGTGTTGTAGGTGGTCCTTGTAGGCTTGGGAGTGAATTGTGAGACCTGTTTTATTGCGGAGTCTTTCAAGTTGGCGAGCACGAGTTTTCATCAGGCGGAGTTCAGGGGTAAACCAGGGAGCAGAATGGGTGAAAGAAACTGTTTTGGTTTTTATAGGCGCAAGCTGGTCAAGGCAGGAGGAGAGAGAGTGTGGTTGTAGTAGTCAGTGAGGTCAGAAGGGGTGTGGAGGTCAACGAAGGGAGAAGTGGACATTTTTTTCAGAGAGGGTGGATGAGAATGAGGTAGGTGAAAGAGCGTTTAGCTTACGGAAGTTGATAGTGCGATAATGCCTTGGTGCTGGGGTGGGGATGTTGATGGTCATAGTGATGGCTAAGTGGTCAGAGAGGGTGAGGTCGGAGCCAGAGAGATGGTGCAAAATTAATCCAGTAGAGCAGACAAGGTCCAGAATGTGACCACGGTTATGGGTAGGAAGGTTGACATGTTGAGTGAGGTTAAAGCAGGTGAGTAAATCAGTGAAGTCAGTGGTTATTGTGGAGTCAGTGGAGTCCATGTGGATATTGAAATCACCGAGGAGGAGGATTGAGGAGGAGAGGGAACAGAGCTGGGTCAGAAAGTAGGAGAAGTCAGACAGGAATGATGGGTGTGGTTTGGGAGGGCGGTAGACGACAGCCATGACTGACTGTGTGTGACCAGAGAGTTTAAAAGCCAGGTGTTCAAATGATGGAGCAGATGAGATGGAGATGAGGCTGGTCTTGATGTCTTGTCGGTGAATTACGGCAATTCCACCACCTCGGCCCTCCGAGCGTGGTTTATTGATGTAAGAATATCCATTGGGTGTAGTGAGGTTGAGTGAGAAGTAGTCCAGAGGTTGTTGCCAGGTTTCAGTGAGACAGAGAAAGTCCAGTTTATTATCCAGAATGTAGTCGTTCAGGATGAGGCTTTTGTTGTTGAGGGACCGGGTATTGAACAGGGTGAGTTTGATGTTGTTTTTTACGGTGGGGATGAACTCAGGTGATTTAGCCAGGGTTTGCAGACAGGAGGTGCGATCGTGTGCGTTGCTGTGACCAGGTGTGCTGGGACGATGAGTGGGAGTGCGCTGAGCCGACCAGAGTACGGGAATGGAGTGACCTGTTTGTAAGTAAACAAACTTACGACCGGAGCCTCTATGAATGTATCTGGGTCGTCGCAGGAGACCGTGGTACTTGATTGCAGAGATGCATGATGGGGTGGAGTGAGTATTGAGCAGAAGAAGCCTTGCGGCGGAGTACCTCAGAGCCATGCCAGGCAGGAGCGAAGGGACGAGTACGAGGCCAAGGTCGAGGAGGCAAAGCGGCAAACGCAGCGGCAAACGACCGCAGCTGCTAATCAAGACCACAGCGGCAAACAGCCACCGCCGCAAACAACGGCCACAAACAACGGGAGCGGGCCTGAGGAAACAGTGGAGGAGCCGGGCAGGCAAAGCCAGGAGCAGAGCCGGGACCGAGCAGAGGGCAGACCCAACGGTCAAAAATCCGCCACGACCACCAGAAAAGCAAACTATGTACAATGGCCCAGTCGGAGAAGCGGCGAACAAGTAACGCCAGCGTCCTCTCCAGACCGGACCGGAAGCAAAAGTCAAGATTGCAAGAAGCCTGAATCCTGAATATAAGAATCCTGAATACTTTCCTCACCATACATGGGCTGTCTGAGTGAATATTATTGTTACATTAGAACCTCCTTTTGAGGCCATTTTTCCCGCAGAGCGGGGGTTGGCCTTTTCAGGCACTGTGGTCCCCTTTTTGAAGCAATGTTTTATGGCCGGATGCCCTTCCTGCCGCCAACCCTGTTAGTCGCTTCTTGCTACACACAGGGAATTTCCAGTGAACTGGTGCTCAATTTGCCGACCTCAGAAGGATGACAGGCTGAGTGAACCCCCCTGGCGTTAATTCAGCGATCGACCGGGATTCGAACCCAGGATCCTTGGATCCCAAGCCGGCACTCTAACCGCTAAGCCAACACCAGGCTATTATTGCTACGTTAGGATATGAAGAATTGTTTATTCAAAACCAAAAGGCTGGAGATGTGGAGATATATTATTGACCTGCGGGTCTTCTTTCCACTTATTCTAACACCCAAGTACAAATACAAAGTTCATGAACTTTTGAGAGGAGAACCAGTTACTCATTGCTTATTGCCATACCATGTGACTGTTTAGAGCTTTTTCATTGGGCAATAAGTTGCTGCAGACATTTCAAACCTTCAAGCGATTGTTTCAGAGCGTGAGGATTAAATGTGCATTTGCAACAAGGCCAACATCTGGGATCGCCATATCATATCAAGAGGTAGATGAATGAGAGCTTTGTACTAAAGCAGGCAGCTTATTTTATTTGGGAGAATTCCTGGTTGTTGGTTGTTTGTCAAATCTGAGGATGTATGTTAACAATGCACTGCAGGTGTGACGTAACGGGATTCCCCATTGTCATATCACATGCTGGAAACTGTAAGGGTGGGAACTTCCTTCTTTTGTCAGTTCCCTCACTTGTTTGAAGATTTATATTCTTGTTATTGATAAGTGCATCCGGTCGACCGACCACCGGTCACTTCAAGGACAACTGCTAAATTCGCTATAAAAATCAGAATGAAAATTGAGAAGCCATCACCTTTGAAATCAAATCCCCCGTAATTGCAAGATATATCGGGGGCGATAACAGCTCAGCTAAGCTGGAAGTTTAATATGATATGATACTTGGAGCCTAAGAGCTAAATTAGAAATCAATTTACTCCAAATGATAATATTGCCAGTTGAAACATATGCTAAGGGTTCTGGGAAATGTTTTTCAATGACAACCTACATGCCTGGCAGGGATAAAGTCACATAGCACCTGTGGAAAGGAAATTGTGAGTACAGGTAAATGATTTGCTGATGAAATTTAATAATTTAATTTTATCATTTGAATTGATTAGTGTACAGGATTTTTGGGCATGCTGTTGGTCTTTAGTAAAGTCTTTGGTATGACTCGACTGGTGTTGGGCAACAGACTTTAAGGCCTGAAAGGAAGAACATGAGACAACAGACACCGGAAGCCATTTACATGTGTAGAGGCAGAATTTCCTGATGAGAAGGAGAATTCTACAAATGCAGAAAGTTCACAATACTTAGGCAGTTAAGACCGAAAAATAGGGCGTATCGTTCATTTTTTCAGGAAAGCACCAAATTTGGCACAGATGTAGTATGGACCTATACAATTGTTTTCCTGAGGGGCGCCCAAAAATTCAGAACCCCTGGTGGCCGCCATATTGAATTTCAACATGACCGCCCTCTGTGACCTATTTCCCTCAATAACTTCGATACTATGAGCGATAACACCACAGTTCCAGTGTCTTACCCCATGTTTTAATGGTCTCTGAGTCCAATGGGATCAATTGCATAAAGATTGGCATCCATCATCTTTAATTTCAAGATGGCCGCCATGGTGTTTCCATTTTCCTTGAATCTCTCATAGTATTTTAGGTAAAATTTCAATTCCAAGTGATACACATTGTTTTATTGGTCTCTGATAACAATGGAATGGTATTAATTAATCAAAGTTACACACAGTTGCAGTTTTAACTTAAAATATTGTGGGCACTTGAAAGGTGGAGGCTCTCGCACAGACGCGTAGTACTACAAGCACTGTCAATCGCAGTCACACAGTGATGTGCAGGGCAGATTTGCCCTGGAGCATTTGCAGTTGCCTTTACAGGCCGACTTAAAATGGCAACTTGTAAGCTCTGAACATGCCTCCTGTATCAGTGGTATTGTGGTCCAAATTGGTGTCCAAGAAGTCCCTGTTTTCATCGAGCCCCAATCAGCTGGTGATGGAAGTTCTGGGTAGGGCACAAGTGCCTGACTCCATACGTGTCCAGCCTGAAAACATGCACGTTTTAGGTGTTGTTCGAAGGCGTCTGCTGTTGGGGGAATGTGATCAATTGTTCTTGCCTTCTTCGTGAACAAGTGTCGGCGCATGTCATTCACTGTCTTTATCTCGGTAGTCCGGTCATAGAGGATGGCAACATATCTTTCTATGCTCTGTAGTTCCATAGTAATAGCGTCCACAGATGGCCTATAAGCGAGAGCATGAAAGGTCTGCGTGATGCTGGGGTATGCCTCCCAAGCCTTCCAGGCTGTCTTTTTCCCAATTTGGGCAAAAAATGACACTGTGTCGCAGCCAGTGAAGGCATGAAATAATGGCAAAGACTCGGACTTCCTGCGGCCAAGGCCGGTGGCAATTTTATGGATGGCAAGGTAGCGGTAGCTTTTACCAGTGCCAATGGCAATCCAGAGTTCCTCCACACCGTGTGACTGGTAGGTAAAGTAGTGTGCTATTGCCAAGACCACAATACAAGACCAAGACCACTCATAGTATAGAAGTTATTGAGGGAAATAGGTCACAGAGGGCGGTCATGTTGAAATTCAATATGGCGGCCACCAGGGGTTCTGAATTTTTGGGTGCCCCTCAGGAAAACAATTGTATAGGTCCATACTACATCTGTGCCAAACTTGGTGCTTTCCTGAAAAAATGAACGATGCTTCCTCTTAACTGCTCTGCTACAAGGGAAGTCATGGTGAGAGAACCACCGTCCAGATGGAAACATGGAGCAGTGTGTGCTGCTCACCCTAAGGTTATACGCCTTGGACCATTGACCAAATGCAATTGATCGGCATTACCATTACTGATGAATCTGGTCCCTTGAAGGTCCAGGTAATTAGTTCATCAATGGACGATGTGCCATATAAATCCACGCAAGACTAAAGGGATGCCCTTCCTGAGGTCTTCCAGTAATTACCAGGTCCTCGTGGAGTTTCTGGTGTTCAATAATCCATCTTCTACCTTGCGTGCAAGTCATTTATCCATTTAGTTTTCCCAGAAGCAGTTTTGGGGCTGTGGGGAAGGGGATGGGTAGTGTTGCTTTTGTAAAACTCCAAATGACCAATCAGAAATGGTCAAAGCTGCCATATGATGGACAGTTTGCTAACAAGAAAGAACTATTATACAGTCGTGGCCAAAAATATTGGCACCCTTGCACTTTTTTCAAATAACTCACAATTTTCTCTAAAAATAAGTTGACATTGACAAAGATATTTGGTCTCCACAATTCTTTATTTCACTGTAAATATTACAGAACCATTGTTTTTGATTCAGAACTTAATATATCCGTTTAAATCAGAAAATAAAAAGATTTCTTCTTCCAGAAAATTGTTGAAATTTAAAAAATCTTTTGGTAGCCATGTAAGTATTTCTTTGGTTTTCAGTGGAACAAAACAAAAAAGCTGAAAAAAATACTAAATCTTAGCTTATTCCACACAGAAATCCTAAAATGGCCTGGACAATATTATGGGCACCTTTTAGAAGTTGTTAGAATTAATTAGATTTCAAGCAGGTGAATCTGCTTTACTTTGAAATTGAACTCACTTGCAGTGAGTTGCAGGTGCCTGCAATATTAAAATCACTCATTCAACCAGTTTGAATAGAGAAAAGGAGTCATTCTGCTGTTTTGTGTCACTGTGTGTACCGCAATGAGCATGGAGAAAAGAAAGAAAACCAGAGAATTGTCTGAGGAGGTCAGACACAAGATTGTAGCCAAGGATGGACAATCTCAAGACTACAAGTCCATCTCCAGAGACCTTGATGTTCCTGTGTCCACCGTACGCAATGTTATCAGGAAGTTTAAGGCCCATTGTACTGTCGCCAACCTCACTGGACGTGGCCAAAGGGGAAACCTGATTGAAGATTGCCGCGAAGGATTGTTTGAATGGTGGAGAAAGCACCTTGATCAACTACCAAACAGATTCAAGCTGACCTTCAGACACAAGGTACGACAGTTTCAACTCGCACCATCCGTCGCCAACTCAATGAAAGGGGATTCAATGGAGGACCCCACTGTTGAGAGAGAGAATAAGAAAGCCTGACTGGAGTTTTTCAAAACACACCTGAACAAGCCAAAATCCTTCTGGGAGAATGTCCTGTGGACAGATCAGACCAAATTAGAGCTTTTTGGTAAAGCACATCATCTCTATGTTTACAGAAAACAAAATGAAGCCTTGAAAGAAAAGAACATCTTCCCTACAGTTAAACATGGAGGAGGTTCAGTGATGTCTTGGGGTTGCTGTGCTGTCTCTAGCACTGGGTACCTTGAATGTGTGCATGGCATCATGAAATCAGGGGATTACCAAGGCATTTTGGAGCGCAATATTCAACCTCGTGTCAGAAAGCTGGGTCTCCGTCGAAGGTCATGGGTCTTGCAGCAGGACAATGACCTCAAACACATTTCAAAAAGCACCAGGAATGGTTCAAGACAAAACACTGGACTGTTCTGAAGTGGCAGCAATGAGTCCTGATCTAAATCCCATTGAACACATGTGGGGAGATCTGAAAACAGCAGTTGGGAGAAGGCACCCTTCATATCTTGGAGAACTGGAACAGTTTGCAGAAGAAGAGTGGACCAAACTGCCAGTAGAGAGGTGGAGGAAGCTCATTCATGGCTATAGGAAGTGCTTGACTGCAGTTAGTTTGTCCAAAGGCTGTGATAACAAATATTAAGTCTCGGGTGTCAATAATTTTGTCAATGCCATTTCTTTTTATTTTCTGATTTAAAAGGATATATTAAGTTCTGAATCAAAAACAAAGGTTTTTTTTTTTTTTGTTTTTTTTTGTATACTGAATCGAGGCTCGTGAAAGAGCTAACACTTACTTCACAAACAAATCGACCAGACAAACAAAATACACAAAAAGAGGGAGCGGAAGACAAGATAGGGAGAAATGGGGAAGCACACAAACACAACATCCGAGAGCAGGGAGATGTGTGGAAGGGAGAGGGCCCGGGGGGAGGAGGCATGGGAAGGGGGGGGGGGGGGGGAGGGAGAAGTATAAAGCACAAGGACACCAAGGACTTCCAGGACAGAAGTTGGTATTTCAAAAAGTGGAATTGGGGTGAAATTAGCGGGGGTAGAAAGGATCAAGGTTTTGGATGGGGGAAGATAAGAGATGGTGGTGAACAGCTGTTTTAAAGACTTGGAGGGTGGAGTGGGATTGAAGAGAGTGAGGGAGTTTGTTCCAGAGGCGGGAGAAAAGAGGAATGAAGGAGTGAAGGTGAGCAGAGAGTCTTGATTTTGGCAGTTTAACCAAAAGAGGGTTGCAGGCAGATCTTGTGCGACCTGCAGGAATATTTGCGGGACAGAGCCCAGAGAGAGCTGGGGGGGCAAGGCCAGAGAGGAGTCGGTAGAAGACGGAAAGACCACCAACCTGCCTGCGGTGAGTGAGTGAGAGGCCCTTGGAGTTAGCTTCATCGCGGGAGATTCCAATGATTCTGAATGCTTTGGTTTCAACAGCGCGAAGGCGAGCTAGGTGTGAGGCAGGAGCACCAGCCCAGAGGGGAGAGCAGTATTCCATTGAGCTGCGGATGAAAGCCTTGTATGTGGTGAGGAGCTCAGGTGTGCCAAGGAAGGACTTCGCACGACGGAGGATGCCCAGTCGGCGACTGGCTTTGGAGGCCAGATTTGAAATGTGGTTTTTCCAGGAAAGATCATGGCAGATAGTGAGACCCAAAAGCTTGAGTGACAGAACTTCTTGGAGAGGATTATTCAGAAAGTGGATGGGAGGGTTGTCCAGTCGGTCTTTTCGGAGAGACATCGTAAGAGTGTGAGATTTGTCAGGATTGAAAGACATGTTCCACTTGTTTGCCCAGTCTGTGATTTTGTCAAGGTCTGCAGAGAGTGAGGAGGCTGCAGACTGCCGATCTGAGGGATGAAGAATGGAGCGACAGAGAGTAAACTCGTCAGCAAAGAGATAGAGAGGATTTTCAAGAGAGTCAGAGAGATCATTGATGAAGACCAGAAAAAGCACAGGGCCCAGAACACTGCCTTGGGGAACTCCAGCCTGAACAGGAAGAGGAGATGAGAGAAACCCATTCAGGGCCACACGTTGACTACGACTAGAGAGGAAGTCCGCCAGCCATGCGTGGAGATTTCCATGGATACCAAAAGAGGAGAGTTTGGTGAGCAGAGCAGGGTGCCAGACTGTATCGAAGACACGTGATATGTCAAGGGAGACTGCTCTAATTTCCTGTTTGGCATTGAGGACCTCCATACATTGTTGAGAAAGCAGAAGCAGCATGTCCAGAGTGGAGTGTCCAGGTCTGAAACCAAATTGATGATCAGAGATCAAGCCATTGGAGAAGAGGAAAGATTTCATATCTGAAGCAATGATGGATTCCATGACTTTGCTGATAATTTGGAGAAGGCTGATTGGTCTGTAGTTGCTGGGATCTGTTTTTGCACCTTTTTTGTGCAAAGCGGTGATGTTGGCAGATTTCCAAGCAGATGGAAGATGACCTTGAGCAAAAGAGAGGGTGAAGAGAACAGAGAGAGGGAGTGAAAGAGCGGAAGAACATGATTTTAGGACCCGTGGGCTGATGCCGTCAGGTCCAGTTGCAGAATCAGAGTCGAGGGTTGACAGAAACTTTTCCACCTTGTCAGGAGGAAAGGACACAGAGTCCAGGAGCAGCTGGGTATGACTGGGTATGGTGGGTACAGAGAGGGATGGGTTTGGGACACAAGATTTAGAGGCAAACACAGAGTTGAGGCATTCAGCCTTTTCACGTGCGGAGTCAGCCGTGTGGCCATTTAAGGTGAGGGAGGGGATGGAGGGGGAACAAACACCAGAAACAGATTTTACCAGATGCCACCAGGATTTGGAAGAGGGAGACAGATAAGAGAGTTCGGTCCTGAGGACGGAGAGATATTGTTTCCTGGCTCTCCTGAGGGTGGACACACACTTGTTTCGGGCTTTGTGAAAGGAAATGAGATTTCCTTCCGTTGGATTTGCTTTCCAGGAGACGAAAGCAAGTTGTTTCTGGGCAATAGCCTCACCACAAGATTCCGTGTACCATGGACGGGAGGAAGGGTATGACAACTGAAGACGAGAAGGGATAAATCTGTGCATGAGAGAGAGCAATTTACTTTGGAAGAATTCCCAGGATGAGTTGATGTCAGAGGCAGTAGAGATGGGAGACCAGTCCAGATGATTGATGGCTGCTTGAAGACCGTGCCAGTTGGCCTGAGTGAAATGCCAGACTCGTCGACGCTGAGGAGGCTCTCTGAAAATGGTCAGAGAGATGTCCACTTTAACAAGCACATGATCAGAAGAGCCGATTGGAGCAGAAGAAGAGCAGCAGACATTTTCAGGGAACTTAGTCATAACCAAGTCCAGAAGAGAAGATTCTCCGTTGACTGAGATCTGGGTTGGGAAATTGACAGATTGTGTCAGTCCCAGTGAGTCACAGAAGTCCTTTGCTGAAGAGCCATGGCTGGTGAGAGAGGTACCCACCCCCAGCCAACTGGCATGGTGACAGTTGAAATCACCACATATGAGGAAGAGAGAGTTGGGATGGGTAGAAAGAAGTTGGTCCATATTATCAGACAGCGAGATGTAGATGGTGTCATCACTGTTTGGTGGACGGTACAACACGCATATGAACAAAAGGTGGGAGCGAAGGGGAAGCCGTAGCCAAAGGTATTCCTGGGGGTGAGGTGGAGAGAGGACAGTGCAGGGCGAGTGAGGAAGAGAGTTTTTTATAAAGATAGCAACCCCACCTCCAGGACGAGGCTCAGGTCTATCATACCGGAGGAGGGAGTAACCTGGGAGAGATACCAAGGAATCAGAGACATCATGAAGGAGGAAGGTTTCTGTTAAGCAGATCACGTCTGGTTTGTCAGAAGCAACCTGTATGGAGAGATCAGTTAAGTTGGAGCGAAGGCCCCGGATGTTTGAGGTCCATACTGTTAAGGAAGAGGAAGGGGGAGCATCGGATACAGAACAGGGGGGGGGGGGGGGGAGCGGTAGGGCAGGATGTGGAAGAGGAGGAAGAGGTAGGGAGAGCTGTTGCAAGTGTATCAGAGATTACAGAATAGCTTGGAGAAAGGGAAGAATGGGGCGGACAAAAGGTTTGATGGTGTTTGGGTGAGGCGCAGTGAGGTGTTATTTGAGGAGGGGGAAGAGTGAGGCAGAAGGTTGAGGAAGATGAAGGTGAAAGTTGGAAGGGGGAAGAAGCGGGGAGGACGCTTTGAGGAGGAGGGGTGAGAGGGGAGTCTAGGAGGGGAGGAGTGAGGGAGAGTCTCGGAGGGGAGGGGTTTGGGGGGAGTTTAGGAGGGAAGGGGCAGGGGGGGAGATTTGAAAGGGATGGGTGTTTGGGAAGATTTGGGGGGGAGGGGCAAGGGGGAAGATTTGACAGAGATGGGTGATGGGGAAGATTTTGAGGGGAGGGGTGTGATTGGATTTTGAAAAGTGTACGATTTATGGGAAACGAACATTTATTGCAAAATGAGTTTCTTGAGACATTCGAGTCAAAAATACGTTTGAGGACGCTGAAGGATGGGTGGAGTTCTGGAGAGTTTAGGGAATGAATGAAAGATGCACTGTAAGAGATGGAATTTTTTTTTTGAATGAATAGAATTGGTGAGCAAGTCGAAAGCATCCTTTTATAGAAGAAGTAGAAAAAAGTGTTATAGAATATGACATAATAATAAAGTTCTTCAGGGGACAGATGAAACATGTATTAACAACTTGATCACGTGATCTCGAACAACGTGGTCGAAGAACGAAAGAACAAATAACGAAGAACGAAAGAGCAAAAGAACGAAGAATGAAAGAACAAATAAGAACGCACAAGCGGATAAGAACAGGGAAGGAAAAAAAAATTTTGGTTTTTTTTTTGAGATTTTAAAACAAGGTAGTATGGGTGAAAAGACCGTGAAAATAAGAGACCGACAGTAGTTGCAGCGCGATCGAAGAACCGCTGAGACAAAAACAAAAGCCTCAAGCCAAGGTCTGAGGACACGGTAGCCTACTACTAGTACTACACTAGGCCTCAGAATATACGATACGAAAAAACCGACGATTCTGTACACAGGTATGAAAAACCAACACCGAGAAACCTATTAAAGTCACCCCAATAGGTACATGCACCGAAAGAAATGTAAAGATACGACAAAAACACAAATGTGAAAGATCACTTAGCTTCGAAAGCGTGAACGCATGGACCAGCTTCGAAAAGACGTGACCTCGCCGTGATCTCGCGAGATCTCTCTGATCAGTGAAATAAAGTAACATTAACAGTGAAATTGTAACATTAACAGTGAAATAAAGAATTGTGGAGACCAAATATTTTTGTCAATTTCAACCTATGTTTAGACAAAATTGTGAGTTATTTGAAAAAAGTGCAAGGGTGCCAATATTTTTGGCCACGACTGTACGTAAGCAGTTATGGAATTTTAATCATTGGTCGTGAAATGTCATGTGCCGATCACCACTTCTAGATTTTTCAACTTTTTTTTGTCGGTTTTGACCTATTTCTATTTTATGCTTTTTGTTGTCTATTTTTTCAATTAATTTTTAAAAGTTTTGATATTTCTGTAAGTTAGTCATGCTTTATGAAATCTCAGTGGCAGAGAATGCTTCTTCTTCCTCTGCTTATTCTTCTGTTTTCAGATGTAGCATAATTGGCTGAGGGGGGCATGGCCATGCCGTTGATGCAACGCCCCCTGTAGGTTATGGCAGGAATTTGTAATTTGGCCAGGGTGCCCGCGATAGTTACCCTACTCTCCAAGGATAACATGAAATCTTCAGCAGCTTTCAATTAATTCTGGCAGGTGGGAGGCCCATTTAATGTCCATTCGAGGGACAGGACACACATTGATGCCTCGCACTGACTGCGAGAACTCGGCTAGACAGCTCAGGGGCGAATGTGAAGCATAATGGTGGGAGTGTCTGCTCTGAGTCTGGGAAGTCACCGTTCCGCTGTCGAGTCACATCAATGACTTTTAAAATGGTATGTGCTGCTTCCTTGCTTTGATAAACCCCTGCATAAGTAGAAAGTTGTGTGCTTGTGCTGGACCAGCAGTGACTTTATGTTGGAACATCCAATCAGATGATACGTTTTGTAAACAGCCCATGTCCATTTGGCACTATACTCATGGCTTTCCATGTTCTTCCCCTCTAAACTCACCCCCTCTGTTTACATACACTTTGTCTCTGGCTCATTTACTCACCCACTGGACCACATACGAGTCTGGTTTGGGTAAAACTAATACGCGCCAGATTTGTTCTTCCTGTTGATTTTTCTGCTTTTCTAGCTACCACCCGTTCACCATGTGTATAATGCACTTAGCCATTTGTTTGACCTTGGCTGTGAACTGCTCTGCTGTATCTGTTATTTCTCTATTTTGTGTACTTTGGTTCTAAATACACATTTCATACACAGTCTCAGTCACAAATTATCTCATGTTGGAGTGCTTACTGCAGTCATGTATGAAGAAAGAGCTGGCACGATGCCTCCACATATCCACAAGTGACAAAGAGGGCCTGTTTTGTCTTTCTCATTGGAGCACATGTGATATGAAGTCATAAACTTTTATTTTCCCTTTTGAAATAACTCCAAACCAAAAATATGACATCTCTTCCAATGGCATCAGGCTCTCTTTCTCTTTCTCTTAATATTTTCATTCTTTGTTGCGTCCATGTGTTGTCCCAATGCCCTCTGTCAGCAAGTTGTCTACAACCCTCTATCACATCACTCTATCACATCACTCTTCCATGTCAATCGTCACATCACTCTAAGTTTAAATACATAAACAAGCAATGGTGGAGCATATTGGAGAAGTCAATCAAATTCCTGATAACATTGTCCTATAATTGAGTTACTCGCTGCCCTTAAGGGATAGAACATGTTTTGTGTGTTTTTATGAAATGTGATTCTCTTATGTGCAAGTTGTTTTTGCTTTAGATTTCGCAAAAAACATCCTGAGGACTCGAAACTACACAAAGGAAGATAACTTTTAGCTACATATGGTAACTACAAGAGTAACCTATAATGTCACTCGGTAGAGAGCATACCTCCACCTGACTGAACAGTTTACATTTGTATCCCACTGATAGGCCAGATCTGGATCTGGACCTGAACCAAAATCTAATTGGATTGTTCTTGTCACCTAACCAACTCATCCACCTAGTTTTCTCATAACTAGTCTCCAACTTTTTGAAGTATCATGCTATATATTGTTTTTGGCCCTATCTCTCAATTGTAAAGAATCACTTGAAAAATAAATACAAATACATTTAAAGTACACCGCACCCATGCCAGATAAATACATATCCTCCAGGGCGGCATTGCCGGGGCACCTTAGGCGTCCGGCGATACCGCTGTGCAGCTCATAGAGACTGTATTGGGAGGAAGAGGTGCACAATAATTGATTAATTGCATAATTAAAATCAATAAATAATGATCTTAAAATATTTTCTTAATCATTTGGCTAATGGCATACCGAAACCAACTAGTGCATCATCCGAAGCTGTAACTTTTTGAAAATTAATGAAATAAGTCATTAATTGAAAAAATCAAATTAGTTGATTTTAAAAATATCCTTTGTAACCAAATCACTTGGTCATTATCGTGTCCAAATATTAGCTTCCTAGCTCAAAAGGTGCCTGAGATATTGCTCAGATGAGAAAGAAAACAAATGAATTATTAATAATGAAAATAAATAAATAATAATCATAAAATAATTAATCAATTGGCTAATATAATACATAAACCACCACCGTTTCATCCGAATCTGTAATTTAAAAAAACCTAATTAATTAAGTCATTTATCGAATAATTAAATAATTAATCGATTGATTTTAAAAAATCAAAAATTCCCTTTACAGCTAAATCACTTGGTCATTATCGTGTCCAAATATCAGCTTCCAAAGTCAAAAGGTGCCTCCGATAATGCCCAGAAGAGAAAGGAAATAAATAAGTACTTAATTAATCGATAATAATTAAGTAACTAATCAATTAATTTCTTGATCAATAAAAAATACCGTTTTTGACAAAGGACTTGCTCACTAATGTGCTCAAATTTCACCATCCTAGCTCAAAGGATGGCTGATATATCGCTCGGATAACAAACAAACAAACAAACAAGAAACCGGAGTGAAAACTGAGTACTCCCTTTCAGCGCGCGTCATTGCGCGTTATTGCCCGTCCCCCTTCGGTGCCCGGCAATGACGTCATGCAGCGCTTGGAGATGGCATAGGAAAGGAGCGGCGTACAATTATTGTATCTGGATCCGGATCCAAATCTTCACGAAAATCTAATCCATTTGTTGTTGTCACACACCCAACCTGTTCACCAAATTTCGTCTGAATCCGTCCATAAAGTTTTGAGATATCGTGCTCACAGACAGACAAACAGACACGCAGGGGTGGACAACATAACCTTCGTCCACCTTCGGTGGCGAAGGTGAAAATAAAAAGGGGCAAGAGAGCAGATGATTATAAAGAGATATAATGGGAAAATGAACACAAATGTATGTCATGTGACTGTCATGGGGAGGGCTGGAAGACAAAAATGGCGTTTATAGTGCAAATTCCAGATTGTGGGTGGGAGAGAGGGATGAGGGAAATAAGACTGGTGGATAAGGATATGAATAAACAATGGTGAATTCAGTGCTTAGATCATGGAAAGGGAATAGCTCGAGACCCCAGGGAAGTGGAAAATGATTAATTTTGTTGTTATTTTTTGGGTCCGATTGGAGATGGGTTTCCTATTCGGGGACATTGGAGAAAGAACTAGAGCAGAGTTTGCACGAATGTTTTACTAATGAGATGTGGGTCTCACCACTTTTTCAAGACAGCATCTGTGTGGCCAATGCAAGTTGCGCAAAAGTCAACCGCAACGTATGGACTAGTTCTACCCAGAGACTGGGCCACGTGTGGTGAACAGGTGAGTGAGCGATCTGGGTTTTTATTTGCAATCCAATTGCGACGTGTTGATTCTTTTTTATTTGTACGTAGCCTGTGGTTGCTTGGCTGCATCATTTTCTGGAGGGGCAGCTGTGCCACTGATGCCATGCCCCCTTACCAGCTAGCTGGTGCTTACTTTGCTGACCTCAGAAGGATGACAGGCTGAATCGACCTGCCTGGTGTTATTTTGATGGAACGACAAAGGCTTGAACTCAAAACACTGGAATCTTAAGCCAGCCATCTTATCCGTTAAGCCAACACCAGACCTGTGTTGATTCTGTTGTGACATGTCGATGCACATACCTGCAGCCAGGTGGTCACGTGCTGTTCCGTGGTTGGAGTGTCGAAGCAATCCTGATATTATCTTAACGCAATTTATTATGACATATCAAAAATGATGTACATTGCTCAAGAACATCTGAATATTCTTTTACATTCCACAGCACTTTTGATAATAACATTCCCTTAGTTATAGAGTTCTGTGTTAGTTGAGCGGCCCTTATCCTCTGTTGTTTTTGCTCCTCCATGAGCCTCGACTTTGTAGAGAAAAATAAAAGGCCAAACTACTATTGCTAAACAGTAAATTATGTAGTTACGTTCCATCTCCAGCTCCACGCAAGGTACTGTTTGTAACAGGTGACCAATTGTGTGACGTAATATGCAAATTCATGGTGCACAGACAATTCAAAAGAAATGAGATCTTTTTCTTGAACAATTTTTCTTTTATTTGCTCAATAATTTGTTTCGTTTTGACGTTTAAGACAGGACGAAGCTTTCTATCTCGTCTTTGAAGAAGAAAATAAAGGTTTTCAAATATTTAGGTCTACCGTTGTTTTTTTCCAGTGGGCCCATTTTCATTTGATTTTTGAACACTTTGGGTTGAATGCGTAGATCACATTGTTCTGTGCTGTCAGGACATGGACAGGTGTCCAAACTAAAGCCCCAAGCTGTAAACATCTGAGAGCGGCGACCAAACACTGACATGGATTGTCCAAACATGATTCCCGAGCGAGCCAGGTGGCCCAAATTGCTTTCTCGCTGTTTCATGCTAAGAGACAGAAACATTCCTTGGCGGTGCAATCATGAATGACAGCAGGATCAAAAACAATCCAGAGTAGAGTGACCAGGTCTGAAACCAAATTGATGATCAGAGATCAAGCCATTGGAGAAGAGGAAAGATTTCATATCTGAAGCAATGATGGATTCCAATGACTTTGCTGATAATTTGGAGAAGGCTGATTGGCCTGTAGTTGCTGGGATCTGTTTTTGCACCTTTTTTGTGCAAAGCGGTGATGTTGGCAGATTTCCAAGCAGATGGCAGATGACCTTGAGCAAAAGAGAGGGTGAAGAGAACAGAGAGAGGGAGTGAAAGAGCGGAAGAACAAGATTTTAGGACCCGTGGGCTGATGCCGTCAGGTCCAGTTGCAGAATCAGAGTCGAGGGTTGACAGAAACTTTTCCACCTTGTCAGGAGGAAAGGACACAGAGTCCAGGAGCAGCTGGGTACGACTGGGTACGGTGGGTACAGAGAGGGATGGGTTTGGGACACAAGATTTAGAGGCAAACACAGAGTTGAGGCATTCAGCTTTTTCACGTGCGGAGTCAGCCATGTGGCCGTTTGAGGTGAGGGAGGGGATGGAGGGGGAACAAACACCAGAAACAGATTTGACCAGATGCCACCAGGATTTGGAAGAGGGAGACAGATAAGAGAGTTCTGTCCTGAGAACGGAGAGATATTGTTTCCTGGCTCTCCTGAGGGTGGACACACTTGTTTCGGGCTTTGTGAAAGGAAATGAGCTTTCCTTCCGTTGGATTTGCTTTCCAGGAGACTAAAGCAAGTTGTTTCTGGGCAATAGCCTCACCACAAGATTCCGTGTACCATGGACGGGAGGAAGGGTATGACAACTGAAGGCGAGATGGGATAAATCTGTGCATGAGAGAGAGCAATTTACTTTGGAAGAATTCCCAGGATGAGTTGATGTCAGAGGCGGTAGAGATGGGAGACCAGTCCAGATGATTGATGGCTGCTTGAAGACCGTGCCAGTTGGCCTGAGTGAAATGCCAGACTCGTCGACGCTGAGGAGGCTCTCTGAGAATGGTCAGAGAGATATCCACTTTAACAAGCACATGATCAGATGAGCCGATTGGAGCAGAAGAAGAGCAGCAGACATTTTCAGGGAAGTTAGTCATAACCAAGTCCAGAAGAGAAGATGCTCCGTTGACTGAGATCCGGGTCGGGAAATTGACAGATTGTGTCAGTCCCAGTGAGTCACAGAAATCCTTTGCTGAAGAGCCATGGCTGGTGAGAGAGGTACCCACACCCAGCCAACTGGCATGGTGACAATTGAAATCACCACATATGAGGAAGAGAGAGTTGGGATGGGTAGATAGAAGTTGGTCCATGTTATCAGACAGCGAGATGGAGATGGAGTCATCACTGTTTGGTGGACGGTACAACACACATATGAACAAAAGGTGGGAGTGAAGGGGAAGCGGTAGCCAAAGGTATTCCTGGGGGTGAGGTGGAGAGAGGGCAGTGCAGGGCGAGTGAGGAAGAGAGTTTTTTTATAAAGATAGCAACCCCACCTCCAGGATGAGGCTCAGGTCTATCATACCGGAGGAGGGAGTAACCTGGGAGAGATACCAAGGAATCAGAGACATCATGAAGGAGGAAAGTTTCTGTTAAGCAGATCACGTCTGGTTTGTCAGAAGCAACCTGTATGGAGAGATCAGGAATTGGTAAGAAGACAGCTTTGAGGAAACTTCAGGACGGTAAAGACCACCATCAGAAAGTGTCACAACTGGGAGATATTATCCCAACGACAGAGGATACTGTCCCGTGCTTGTGAACGGTTCATATGCTCCCTGTACACAACAGCTCAGGCAGTCAGGCACACGGCGGACGAAATCAGATATTGGATGTTCTGCCAGAAGAGGCAGAAGAGTGAATGCCGACCACCAACATCTGACAGTATTAGGCAACACATTTATCGAGCTATCAGTCATTCATCCGGAAGAAGTCATTGCTCCCCAACCAAGCACTACCAAAGCCAGATGGTAATGGATGGAACATCGAAGATGGAACTCTCCAGCCCACCCTCATGGCCAAAGACCCTGCTCCAGTTGGACTAGTTGAGCTGACCACGTGCAAGTGTAGAGTGTCTGCATGTCAACGCAGCCACGTATGTGCCTGCAAGAACAATAACATGCCATGCACAGAAGCCTGCACTTGCATGGGAGGTGAACAATGCAAAAACACAAACGAAGAACCTAACACAAGCGACTCAGAAGATGATGATGAGGAAGATTAATGATGACATTTTCGTGATTTTATACCACTTAGAGGATGATTCAGTAGCAAAATGTTTATTTTAATAATACAACAAATAACAGTTATATGTTAACATTGTAATGTCCAGTGAATGACTATGGTTATGATACGCAGCCAGATTTGACCTGGTGAGATATTTTTGCTGAGATTATTTGTGGACTTTTGGTCATAACAAGAGTGGGGTTGATGATTTAAGGGGAAATGAAATCTGTATTTTTCTGACTTTACTTAAGGATTGTCCAATTTTGTTTCTTGAAAAGATCATAAAGATATATCATATTACAACCATAACCGCATTTGAACAACATAAAGATGATATTGCATAATTACAGTCGAAAAGCAAAAACTACATATTTCAGCGATTTTGTGTGTTTGGGTATAATACAAGGTATAACAATAATTTTATTTTTTTAAATCATACTTGAACAGCATAACGAAAATCCCCTCATACTTCCCACTATCCTTTTAATTATAATGTTGAAGAATCCCGATTGGAAGAGCTGAAAAAACAAAAATACAAAACAAGATCGTCAATTTCGAGCTTTACGCTACCCCTTAATAGAAAAGTGGCTGCCATTTATTGTTGCTGCCACAATTGAACTGGACATCAGGGCTGGATTTGTTCTACAGATGTATCCCAAGCACCCTGAAATGACAAACCAACTGTGTAGTGGGTGTTGCACGAAACTCATTTTCTAGGCCTCTCTTGAAAACTGGCTCCTGGACTATATAGTCTCAAGAACCTTGTCTCCAATCAATCGATCAATCATGGTCTCCACGATCGGTCACAACGTATGTTGGGTTAACCACATAGGCAAGCTCCTTAGGTGTTATATCCATGTGCCAAGCTCTTTCTCAACACTTTGTAGGACCAAGGTTTTCATCCATTGGCAATAGACTATACTCTCCTACTGTGGGATAGAAGCTCATACACTCAACCTCCTGCTTCACAATGTTGGAAAGTCCAAAACCTGAAAATCTCCCAACAGGAATCCCGGTTATCTAACCTGGTGGATTGTTTGGTGGTTTGTTTGCTTGCTTTTATATTTCCCCCTTTTCTTTCCTCTTCAGTCCTCTTGGCTTGCATGAGTCCATTCATCAATCCTCACATAGTACAACTCTGTATTTCCATCTGTCAGCCCCCACTCCATCCTGTTCTCACACCGATTGGAACTACCTCCAAAGTCCTCCATATATCAATCCAGTATAGATCTCTTTCCAAACCTTTAAACATGTTGTCATCACCACATGCTGGAAAATCCCCCTTCCCACTATCGACCTTGTTTGAAGAGACAGGGAGTGTGGTGGGTGCTCTGTGGTGTGGGTGAGCACGAAAGGAGTAAGCAAAGGTTCACTTGTGAGGGTATTGAAGGAAAAAGTTCCACCCTTATGAGTCAAGGTCTATACTCTGGAGCCACCCACAGGACAGGAATTGCTCGATGCCACAGTGGCAGCCTTTGTGATGTGAGCTAAAGTGTGTCATGCAGTCCCAAATCGAATCCAAATGTGCTGCGGTCTACAAGAGATTGTGTCTCCATGAGGTAACGTGACCTACGTATGGAAGGAAGTATATCCATGTGTGACTTTACCTGTCTTGCCAACATTTACCTGGATATCTGCAAATGGCACTTGCATGGTGCCATGAGCAAGTGTACAGTTTTTCGAAGATGTTGTGAAATTGAGATGGATCATGTTGCTCTAACATTGTCCCATTTCTTCCCAATGGCTGGTCAACACACTAACAGTGTAACAAGCTAATGTTGTCTTAGTTCATTTGATCTTGGCTGTGCCGAGTTAGCCATTTCCGACAATAATACGACATTGCTGCAGGTTTGTAGGCAAGTGTGCAGACCCCCCTCTCAAGCTGATGACTCCAGGTTGAAGAGCTCACTTTAACAGCAGTACAATTTAAAGGTGTACTCACTTTCCTTAAAAACAACTCAAACATTTTAAAGCAAAGTTTTTGGGTTTATGAAGTGATAAAGTTTTTGGATTTATAAAGTGAAAAAAATTTGGGTTTATAGAGTGAAATAGGTTTTGGTTTATGAAGTGATAAAATAAAGTTTTTGAGTTTATAAAGTGATAGTTTTTGAGTTTATAAAGCAATAAAGATTTTGGTTTTCTAAAGTGAAGAAGTTTTTGAGTCTATAAAGTGAAAACGTTTTTGGGTTTATGAAGAGATAAGGTTTTTGGGTTTATGAAGTGATAAAGATTTTGGGTTTATAAAGTGATAAAGATTTTGGTTTTCTAAAGTGAAGAAGTTTTTGAGTCTATAAAGTGAAAACGTTTTTGGGTTTATGAAGAGATAAGGTTTTTGGGTTTATGAAGTGATAAAGGTTTTGGGTTTATAAAGTGATAAAGATTTTGGTTTTCTAAAGTGAAGAAGTTTTTGAGTCTATAAAGTGAAAACGTTTTTGGGTTTATGAAGAGATAAGGTTTTTGGGTTTATGAAGTGATAAAGGTTTTGGGTTTATAAAGTGATAAAGTCTGGGTTTATAATGTGATAATGTTTTTGGGTTTATTAAGTGATAAAGTTTTTGGTTTTTTTTAAGTGATATCGTTTTTGCGTTAATAAAGTGATAGTCTTTCGGTTTACAATGTGATAATGTTTTTGGGTTTATAAAGTGATAAAGTCTTTGGGTTTATAATGTGATAATGTTTTTGGGTTCATGAAGTGAAAGGTTTTGGGTTTATAAAGTGATAAAGTCTGGGTTTATAATGTGATAATGTTTTTGGGTTTATAATGTGATAAAGTTTTTGGTTTTTTTTAAGTGATATCGTTTTTGCGTTAATAAAGTGATAGTCTTTCGGTTTACAATGTGATAATGTTTTTGGGTTTATAAAGTGATAAAGTCTTTGGGTTTATAATGTGATAATGTTTTTGGGTTCATGAAGTGAAAGGTTTTGGGTTTATAAGTGATAAAGTTTTTGGGTTTATGAAGTGATAAAGTTTTTGGGTTTATAAAGTGATGAAGTTGTTGGGTTTATAAAGTGATAAAGGTTTTGGGTTTATGAAGTGTTTTTGGGTTTGGGTTTTTTTCATTTTTGGGGTAATAAAGTTTTGTTGTATCCACAAGTTATCGAGTCATCAGATATGAACACAGTGAAATTACTCGCTTTCATTGAGTAAAAGCAAAGGAATGGGAAGAAGTGTGTACTGGATTTGCATTCCTCGTTAATGAAAGCAAATACTTCAATGTATCCTTTAAAACAGGGGTGGGGAACCTTTTTCCTGTCAAGGGCCATTTCGATTTTTACAACATCCTTCGAGGACCATGCTAAATTATTGAATACATATATCGGACTCACCTAATGCGATGGCTGGAACTGTTTCTCTTTGGCGAGGCGTTTGGTGTCAGGTGGTAGTGATGATGCTACTCGCAGCTGGTTTTGCAGGTTTGGGTCAGTCAGTCTTGAGCGAAACCGAGTCTTTGCAAGAGTCAGTTTTGAAAAGAACTGCTCACAGCTGTAGGTCGTCCCAAACAGTGATGCAAACTTCAGTGCATGTCTCCTCAGAATGGGAAAATCCTCAGCACGTACATACAGTTTGTAGAACTCGAGCAAAGGGAGGTTGTTGTACCGAGCTTTGAGCTCGTCATTGCTTTGCAGCTCAATGATTTCGTGTTGTAGGTTGTCAGGCACATCAGCTGGTTCCACATTAAACGGCGTGGCAAATATGTTCAGTTCCCTTTGTTTACTTTTCATGTCCTGGAACCTCTCTCCAAATGCCTGGAGGAGTTTTGCACACTCAGCAGCATATTCAGATGTCACAGCAGGCTTTTGTTATTGCAGAGTGGGAAAGTGGATCGTGTTTCCCCTTTCCAGTTGCACTTGCCACAGCTTTAGTTTAGCTTCAAATGATTTCACATGTGATTGCAGAGAGCTGAGAAGCTGGTTGGGACCTTGGAGCTTGACGTTCAGCTCTGACAGGTACTTGGTAATGTCCACCATGAAGCCCAAATCACACAGCCACTTGCTATCACTGAGTTCCATGACAGGTTTCCCCTTCATCTCCATGAACTGTTTCACTTCTTCTCTCAGTGAGTAAAACCGTGTGAGCATATTTCCGCGACTCAGCCACCGCACCTCACAGTGGTAAACCAGATCTCCGTACTCTGACTCTAGTTCACTCAGTAGCTCCTTGAACTGGCGGCTGTTCAGCCCTCTGCTTTTGATGACGTTTATGGTGGAAACGACAGTTGTCATCACATTGTTGAGCTTTAGGGACTGTGCACACAGATTCTCTTGGTGTATGATACAGTGGCATACAACTAACTCACTTGGATCGAGACTGAGACGACTCATTTTTTTTTTGAACAATGCAGTCAATCCCTTTTGCGCGCCAACCATGGCTGGGGCTCCATCCATGGCCAGGCCACTTAACTTGTCAAACTGCAGTTCGAATTTGTTCATAGCCAAAACAACTTGCTCAAACAAATCCTCACCTTTGGTGGTGCCATGCATGGCTTGCAAAGACAGCAACTCCTCCCTCGTATCAAACTCAGCTGTAATCCCCCGCACAAAAATGGCTAGTTGGGCGGTGTTTGTTATGTCCGTTGTCTCATCGCAGGCCAGAGAGAAAAACTGGAAATCTCTTGCGGTGTCCTTCAGTGTTTTCTCAATATCTTGTGCCATGTCAGTAATCCGATCTGAGACAGTTCTTCGAGACAAACAGACACTTTGGAACAATTTTACTTTGTCCAGTGCGAGCAGCTCCGCAGCGGCAACAAGGCACTCCTTCACAAATTCTCCTTCTGAATGCGGCATCAGCTTCTTAGCGATTAGCTCACTCACCACAAAACTAGCATGCGGTGTTGTCTCGGTCAGATTGTGGTCTTATGAAGACTGCTTGTTGAGCACCAAAACTCTGCCGAAGAACGTTAACTTTATCCAAGTGCATTTGTCCTTTCAACTCATCCAGTTTAGCATGTTTCGAGCTGTAATGACGCTCGAGGTTGGCCTTTTTTTTATCACCAAGGGCGCTTCCTGACAAACTAGGCATACTGGCTTGCCTTTTACTTCCACAAATAAATAACCGTTTGCCCATTTCTCTTGGAAAGCGTGACATTCCGCATCTACCTTTCTTTTCTTGTTAGTCGCCATGTTTGCATATACTGAATGAAATGATGACATGAGATCACGCGATCACTTGACTGTCCGGAAGGTCGCATATCGCAGTTACGACTATCCGGAACTCACTTGACTGTCCGGAAGGTCGCATATCGCAGTTATGATTAATCGCAAATTAGTTTTAATTTGATGGCAATTATTCTGTTAGCGCCAACATATTTTGCCAAAGTCAAATAAATGAATAAGTTCTCAAATGTGTCGTCCGAGGCAGCGTCTGCTCGCCACGTTCGGCATTCGTTGACTGTTACAACACATGAAAGCTCGCTCCTCTCTGATTGGTTGAATCGTTTTTGGCCATAACTTGGTTACCCTTTGTCCGATTAATTTAAAACCTTGAAAAGGAGAGATTACTGGAATTATAGATAGATGAATTGCCTCGCGGGCCGGATCAAACAGTCTCGTGGGCCGTATACGGCCCGGAGGCCGGAGGTTCCCCACCCCAGCTTTAAAAGGACGACGTCTGCCAAGTTCAAAGGCCTTTCTTCTTGACTTATTGTCTCCCAATCGAGTTTTGGGTTCAGCTTACCTTTGCCTGGGGTTTGAATTCTTTATTGAGCCGACTTGCAGAAGGGCAAGCTCACTTGAATGTGCATGGTAAGTTTTATCAACAGACAAGAGGACAGTCAGAAATAGTTTTGTGAGGGTTTATTGTCGAAGGTCTAGATGGCTTTTGTTCCCTTTTTTAATCGGGAAGACTAAACGGCGTCACCCTCATGGTGGCTTTTTTTATTTCAAAGCTATGTTCGCTTTGAAGATATCGTTGGTGGACTCGACTTGAGGCAGCAGATCAGTCAGCAACCAAAAATGTTTGCAGATAGGAAAGACCGATAGGGATGTTGAATCCAAGGTCTATGTGGTTTTGCATGTAGTCTTGGTTCGATTCCCGACCCGACGGTAAACTATCCCATTGGTGCTTCTTGGGCAGGACGTTGCATCGTCGGTGGGAGAGGGGGCAAGTTGGGGGGGGGAGAATAAATGCATAAAAGTTTACTTTGGCTTCAGATGCCCCCGAGTTTAATTTGAATTCCATCTCTCAAACCACAAGTTGCCATGACATAATGTCTGTCTGCATGTCGGAATGGCAAACCACCATAGCACTTTTAGCTGTTACACAACCACACATTGAGGATGCTGCATCGTAGTTTTATCACTTGTTTGTTTATTACTGACATGGTCACATGACATATGGTTGCCATGGCTTTGACATTTCCAAATAAAGATGGAACGGAAGGAGTCAAGGCTTAAAGCACTGTGGGGAGCAAATATCTTGCACAAGATCCACCAGAACAAGGATTTAACTGAACACAGAACACCACTTAAACAACCACAATAAATGAGTGGTTATACTTGTTGTTGGATATTCTGAAAGCACAGCAAAGCTGTTCCCAACATTCCTTCTAGAATTCCAAGGTCTCAGTTTCTGTGCTCCTCAAACATTCCTTTCAGAGTTTTGTTTTCCAATGATAATACAATTTAGACAAAACAACTCTTTCTTAAAGACAACATGTCTCCCCCTCTTAAAATCCTCCTCAAAGTTATGATTTTGTCTTTGCATGACTTTTAATATCGGATACCTTTGCCTACCTGTATTTACTCCTTGCAGGGTGGTGCAGAGGTAGCACACTTACCTTGGAGCTATGTTTGCGTTTGTTCCCGACCTGACTATAAATTTCTCCAAAATTCCTCGGATGGCCAATAAGCCGGGTGTCCCGTCTGCTTGCATTAGCTGGTGAATGTTTTAGATCGCACGGTGTTTTTGCGAAGAGTGGGTGAGTCATCGCCGGCACCCTCCACGAATTACTTAAGTCAAACGTCACACCTGTCCAGCCAGCTCGTGAAAGACTTGGGGCAAATCCTTTTGTCCTGATGCAGCCAATGAACCAAGGAGGCTAGACTTGTGTCTACAACGATTAACGAAGACGAAATGCTGAAACTTTTGAATAAATTCCATGTGGGATCTGGGATGGTGTTTGATGGTGACAATTAGGCTGTGCAGACATCACTACTTGTCCCTTTCTTTCAACTCCCTGTCTATCCCCTTCCACACCATTTGTTATTTTATTGTGAATCATCATGCTAATGTCTCCCTGTCCCCAGGCCCATCTTTTGTAACAAAACCACGGGAGGTGTGGAACATCACAGGTGGGCAGATATTCCTGACTTGTGAAGTCATTGGTATTCCGACACCATTGGTCACGTGGGTGAAGGTGAGTATGAATAGGAAAATGTGATCAAAGACTTATTTGTCAACCCTGCCTTGAAAATTCCCATTCATAGTTTAAAATGACAACAATGTGAAAAGGATGAAGCAATCATAGAAACAAGTTCCCCTATTCCCACGATGGATTACCGTACATGGACATAGTGCAATATACCATCCCTCTTGTACATTGGCCTCTGCACCATCCCTCTTGTACATTGGCCTCTGCACCATCCTTCTTGTACATTGGCCTCTGTACCATCCTTCTTGTACATTGGCCTCTGTACCATCCTTCTTGTACATTGGCCTCTGTACCATCCTTCTTGTACATTGGCCTCTGTACCATCCCTCTTGTACATTGGCCTCTGCACCATCCCTCTTGTACATTGGCCTCTGCACCATCCCTCTTGTACATTGGCCTCTCTACCATCCCTCTTGTACATTGGCCTCTGTACCATCCCTCTTGTACATTGGCCTCTGTACCATCCTCCTTGTACATTGGCCTCTGTACCATCCTTCTTGTACATTGGCACCTATACCATCCCTCTTGCATCAGCCTCTGTACCATCCTTCTTGTACATTGGCCTCTGCACCATCCCTCTTGTACATTGGCCTCTGTACCATCCATCTTGTACATTGGCCTCTGCACCATCCCTCTTGTACATTGGCCTCTGCACCATCCCTCTTGTACATTGGCCTCTGTACCATCCCTCTTGTACATTGGCCTCTGTACCATCCCTCTTGTACATTGGCCTCTGTACCATCCCTCTTGCACATTGGCCTCTGTACCATCCCTCTTGTACATTGGCCTCTCTACCATCCCTCTTGTACATTGGCCTCTCTACCATCCCTCTTGTACATTGGCCTCTGTACCATCCCTCTTGTACATTGGCCTCTCTACCATCCCTCTTGTACATTGGCCTCTGTACCATCCCTCTTGTACATTGGCCTCTGTACCATCCCTCTTGTACATTGGCCTCTGTACCATCCCTCTTGTACATTGGCCTCTGTACCATCCCTCTTGTACATTGGCCTCTGTACCATCGTTCTTGTACATTGGCCTCTGTACCATCGTTCTTGTACATTGGCCTCTCTACCATCCCTCTTGTACATTGGCCTCTGCACCATCCCTCTTGTACATTGGCCTCTGTACCATCGTTCTTGTACATTGGCCTCTGCACCATCCCTCTTGTACATTGGCCTCTGTACCATCCCTCTTGTACATTGGCCTCTGTACCATCCCTCTTGTACATTGGCCTCTGCACCATCCCTCTTGTACATTGGCCTCTCTACCATCCCTCTTGTACATTGGCCTCTGCACCATCCCTCTTGTACATTGGCCTCTGTACCATCGTTCTTGTACATTGGCCTCTGCACCATCCCTCTTGTACATTGGCCTCTGTAACATCCCTCTTGTACATTGGCCTCTCTACCATCCCTCTTGTACATTGGCCTCTCTACCATCCCTCTTGTACATTGGCCTCTGTACCATCCCTCTTGTACATTGGCCTCTGTACCATCCCTCTTGTATTGGCCTCTGTACCATCCCTCTTGTACATTGGCCTCTCTACCATCCCTCTTGTACATTGGCCTCTCTACCATCCCTCTTGTACATTGGCCTCTGTACCATCCCTCTTGCACATTGGCCTCTGTACCATCCCTCTTGTACATTGGCCTCTGTACCATCCCTCTTGTACATTGGCCTCTCTACCATCCCTCTTGTACATTGGCCTCTCTACCATCCCTCTTGCACATTGGCCTCTCTACCATCCCTCTTGTACATTGGCCTCTGTACCATCCCTCTTGTACATTGGCCTCTGTACCATCCCTCTTGTACATTGGCCTCTCTACCATCCCTCTTGCACATTGGCCTCTCTACCATCCCTCTTGTACATTGGCCTCTGTACCATCCCTCTTGTACATTGGCCTCTCTACCATCCCTCTTGCACATTGGCCTCTCTACCATCCCTCTTGTACATTGGCCTCTGTACCATCCCTCTTGTACATTGGCCTCTGTACCATCCCTCTTGTACATTGGCCTCTCTACCATCCCTCTTGTACATTGGCCTCTGTACCATCCCTCTTGTACATTGGCCTCTGTACCATCCCTCTTGTACATTGGCCTCTCTACCATCCCTCTTGCACATTGGCCTCTGTACCATCCCTCTTGTACATTGGCCTCTCTACCATCCCTCTTGTACATTGGCCTCTCTACCATCCCTCTTGCACATTGGCCTCTCTACCATCCCTCTTGTACATTGGCCTCTGTACCATCCCTCTTGTACATTGGCCTCTCTACCATCCCTCTTGCACATTGGCCTCTGTACCATCCCTCTTGTACATTGGCCTCTGTACCATCCCTCTTGTACATTGGCCTCTCTACCATCCCTCTTGTACATTGGCCTCTCTACCATCCCTCTTGCACATTGGCCTCTCTACCATCCCTCTTGTACATTGGCCTCTGTACCATCCCTCTTGTACATTGGCCTCTCTACCATCCCTCTTGCACATTGGCCTCTCTACCATCCCTCTTGTACATTGGCCTCTGTACCATCCCTCTTGTACATTGGCCTCTCTACCATCCCTCTTGCACATTGGCCTCTCTACCATCCCTCTTGTACATTGGCCTCTGTACCATCCCTCTTGTACATTGGCCTCTGTCAAGCACTGGAAACTCTTGAGCCATGTTTTCCATGTAGGAGATGGGAATGGAACCAAATTCCCCTTCCCATAGGATTTGTGTTTGATCACGTGATTTTAGAGGCACTTTTTTTGGCTGGGTCATGAGAAGCACTTTTTTGCTGAGATGTGAACTTTGTGACATTTCACAGCCAATCAAAACCCACAAAGGCAAGACGTCGCTCATTCCTGGAAAATTGTTACTAAATTCCTTCCCTTGCAGTTTCATGGTTCATTCTCGCATTGCCTGGCCTTCAGTACCATACCTTGAAAGCAAGACTACTTCTCCATTATAGCTCACTTGCGCTGGCAGGTTAGTTAGCCTAGAGATACATGCGTCGTCTGGGTTTGAATCCTGACCCAGCTATAAACTGTCGTCTCGGTGTTTCACAGATAGAGCGAGGTATCGGTGTCAACCATCTATCGGATGAACGTTAAACTTCCATCACGCACAGAAAAGAAGGTAGCTCAGTTGGTAGTTGTGCTTGCCTCTGTCATTTTGTATTTGGGCCACAGTGAAGACAAATCTGACAAAAGTCCTACATCCTGCACCACTATCCCCTACATGTGATAGTATGCTCGTTCATCAATGTACCATACCATACTTTATGCAGCTTGTCGATGAGACTGAAGCAGTCTATACTGGCAATGGTGATGCTGAATCAGTTTCTGTTGCTTTTTACTTGCAAAATCGAAGGTTTTTCAACTATGTTGGTCGGTCGACTTTGTTATTCTGTCTGTCTGTCACTCGCCTACATGTCACAATTCTAAACCCTACAGGTCACAATTCAAACCGATCGTCATGAAACTTTACTAAGTTGTACAGGTTATCACAACCGAGAAGCCTCTTGATTTTGAGGTCAATGGTCATCTTGAGGTCAATTTTATAAAATCTTCAATTTTCATCCTATTAAATTGAAAATTAAACAGCAATTGCATAATGCATCACTGAATTGGAAAACCCACTATTTTTGAGGTCAAAAGGTCAAAGGTCAACTCAAGGTCAAACTTCTAAAATCATCAATTTTCATCAGATTCACCCGAGTGATGATTAAGATCGTCAATCTTAATAAAATGGTCGCGGAGGAGCTGCCACACAGAATGGATCAGGACACAATAGAACAAGAGGAACAGTAGTGAGAGAGAAGGGGAACACCAACAGCAGGGTTGAAGGCCAAAATAGAGGGAGAATTAGACAAAATATTTTTTTGTTGTATACTGAATCGAGGCTCGTGAAAGAGCTAACATTTACTTCACAAACAAATCAACCAGACAAACAAAATATATAAAAAGAGGGAGCGGAAGACAAGATGGGGAGAGAAGGGGAAGCACACAAACACAACATTTGAGAGCAGGGAGATGTGTGGAAGGGAGAGGGCTTGGGGGGAGGAGGCGTGGGAAGGGGGGGGGGGGGGAGGGAGAAGTATAAAACACAAGGACACCAAGGACTTCCAGGACAGAAGTTGGTATTTCAAAAAAGTGTAATTGGGGTGAAATTAGCGGGGGTAGAAAAGATCAAGGTTTTGGATGGGGGAAGATAAGAGATGGTGGTGAACAGCTGTTTTAAACACATGGAGGGTGGAGTGGGATTGAAGAGAGTGAGGGAGTTTGTTCCAGAGGCGGGAGAAAAGAGGAATGAAGGAGTGAAGGTGAGCAGAGAGTCTTGATTTTGGCAGTTTAACCATGAGAGATTTCCTTCCGCAGGCAGATCTTGTGCGACCTGTAGGAATATTTGCGGGACAGAGCCCAGGGAGAGCTGGGGGGGGGGGCAAGGCCAGAGAGGAGTCGGTAGAAGACGGAAAGACCACCAACCTGCCTGCGGTGAGTGAGTGAGAGGCCCTTGGAGTTAGCTTCATCGCGGGAGATTCCAATGATTCTGAATGCTTTGGTTTCAACAGCGTGAAGACGAGCTAGGTGTGAGGCAGGAGCACCAGCCCAGAGGGGAGAGCAGTATTCCATTGAGCTGCGGATGAAAGCCTTGTATGTGGTGAGGAGCTCAGGTGTGCCAAGGAAGGACTTCGCACGACGGAGGATGCCCAGTCGGCGACTGGCTTTGGAGGCCAGATTTGAAATGTGGTTTTCCCAGGAAAGATCATGGCAGATAGTGAGACCCAAAAGCTTGAGTGACAGAACTTCTTGGAGAGGATTATTCAGAAAGTGGATGGGAGGGTTGTCCAGTCGGTCTTTTCGGAGAGACATCGTAAGAGTGTGAGATTTGTCAGGATTGAAAGACATGTTCCACTTGTTTGCCCAGTCTGTGATTTTGTCCAGGTCTGCAGAGAGTGAGGAGGCTGCAGACTGCCGATCTGAGGGATGAAGAATGGAGCGACAGAGAGTAGAGTCATCAGCAAAGAGATACAGAGGATTTTCAAGAGAGTCAGAGAGATCATTGATGAAGACCAGAAAAAGCACAGGGCCCAGAACACTGCCTTGTGGAACTCCAGCCTGAACAGGAAGAGGAGATGAGAGAAACCCATTCAGGGCCACACGTTGACTACGACTAGAGAGGAAGTCCGCCAGCCATGCGTGGAGATTTCCATGGATACCAAAAGAGGAGAGTTTGGTGAGCAGAGCGGGGTGCCAGACCGCATCGAAGGCACGTGATATGTCAAGGGAGACTGCTCTAATTTCATGTTTGGCATTGAGGACCTCCATCCATTGTTGAGAAAGCAGAAGCAGCATGTCCAGAGTAGAGTGTCCAGGTCTGAAACCAAATTGATGATCAGAGATCAAGCCATTGGAGAAGAGGAAAGATTTCATATCTGAAGCAATGATGGATTCCATGACTTTGCTGATAATTGGGAGAAGGCTGATTGGTCTTTAGTTGCTGGGATCTGTTTTTGCACCTTTTTGTGCAAAGCGGTGATGTTGGCAGATTTCCAAGCAGATGGAAGATGACCTTGAGCAAAAGAGAGGGTGAAGAGAACAGAGAGAGGGAGTGAAAGAGCGGAAGAACAGGATTTTAGGACCCGTGGGCTGATGCCGTCAGGTCCAGTTGCAGAATCCGAGTCGAGGGTTGACAGAAACTTTTCCACCTTGTCAGGAGGAAAGGACACAGAGTCCAGGAGAAGCTGGGTACGACTGGGTACAGAGAGGGATGGGTTTGGGACACAAGATTTAGAGGCAAACACAGAGTTGAGGCATTCAGCTTTTTCACGTGCTGAGTCAGCCGTGTGGCCATTTGAGGTGAGGGAGGGGATGGAGGGGGAACAAACACCAGAAACAGATTTGACCAGACGCCACCAGGATTTGGAAGAGGGAGACAGATAAGAGAGTTCGGTCTTGAGAATGAAGAGATATTGTTTCCTGGCTCTCCTGAGGGTGGACACACACTTGTTTCGGGCTTTGTGAAAGGAAATGAGATTTCCTTCCGTTGGATTTGCTTTCCAGGAGACGAAAGCAAGTTGTTTCTGGGCAATAGCCTCACCACAAGATTCCGTGTACCATGGACGGGAGGAAGGGTATGACAACTGAAGACGAGATGGGATAAATCTGTGCATGAGAGAGAGCAATTTACTTTGGAAGAATTCCCAGGATGAGTTGATGTCAGAGGCGGTAGAGATGGGAGACCAGTCCAGAGGATTGATGGCTGCTTGAAGACCGTGCCAGTTGGCCTGAGTGAAATGCCAGACACGTCGACGCTGAGGAGGCTCTCTGAGAATGGTCAGAGAGATGTCCACTTTATCAAGCACATGATCAGAAGAGCCGATTGGAGCAGAAGAAGAGCAGCAGACATTTTCAGGGAAGTTAGTCATAACCAAGTCCAGAAGAGAAGATGCTCCATTGACTGAAATTCGGGTCGGGAAATTGACAGATTGTGTCAGTCCCAGTGAGTCACAGAAGTCCTTTGATGAAGAGCCATGGCTGGTGAGAGAGGTACCCACACCCAGCCAACTGGCATGGTGACAGTTGAAATCACCACATATGAGGAAGAGAGAGTTGGGATGGGTAGATAGAAGTTGGTCCATATTCTCAGACAGCGAGATGTAGATGGAGTCATCACTGTTTGGTGGACGGTACAACACACATATGAACAAAAGGTGGGAGCGAAGGGGAAGCCGTAGCCAAAGGTATTCCTGGGGGTGAGGTGGAGAGAGGGCAGTGCAGGGCGAGTGAGGAAGAGAGTTTTTTTATAAAGATAGCAACCCCACCTCCAGGACGAGGCTCAGGTCTATCATACCGGAGGAGGGAGTAACCTGGGAGAGATACCAAGGAATCAGAGACATCATGATGGAGGAAAGTTTCTGTTAAGCAGATCACGTCTGGTTTGTCAGAAGCAACCTGTATGGAGAGATCAGACAAGTTTGAGCGAAGGCCCCGGATGTTTGAGGTCCATACTGTTAAGGAAGAGGAAGGGGGAGCATCGGATACAGAACAGGGGGGGGGGGAGCGGTAGGGTAAGATGTGGAAGAGGAGGAAGAGATATGGAGAGCTGTTGAAGGTGTGTCAGAGATTACAGAATAGCTTGGAGAAAAAAAAAAAAAGATCACGGGATCACGGTTTTTTTGGAGAAAGGGAAGAATGGGGCGGACAAAAGCTTTGATGGTGATTGGGAGAGGCGCAGTGAGGTGTTATTTGACGAGGGGGAAGAGCGAGGCAGAAGGTTGAGGGAGATGAAGGTGAAAGTTGGAAGGGGGAAGAAGCGGGTAGGACGCTTTGAGGAGGAGGGGTGAGAGGGGAGTCTAGGAGGGGATGAGCGAGGGAGAGTCTCGGAGGGGAGGGGTGTGGGGGGAGATTTGAAAGGAATGGGTGATTGGGAAGATTTGGAGGGGAGGGGCAAGGGGGAAGATTTGAAAGAGATGGGTGATGGGTATGATTTGGAGGGGAGGGGCAAGGGGGTAGATTTAGAGGGGAGGGGTGATGGGGAAGTTTTGGAGGGGAGGGGTGATGGGGAAGTTTTGGAGGGAAGGGGTGATGGGGAAGATTTGGAGGGGAGGGGCAAGGGGGAAGATTTGAAAGGGATGGGTGATGGGGAAGATTTGGAGGGGAGGGGCAAGGGGGAAAATTTGAAAGAGATGGGTGATGGGGAAGATTTGGAGGGGAGGGGCAAAGGGGTAGATTTGGAGGGGAGGGGTGATGGGGAAGTTTTGAAGGGGAGGGGTGATGGGGAAGATTTGGAGTGAAGGGGTGATGGGGAAGATTTGGAGGGGAGGGGTGACATTGGATTTTGAAAAGTGTACGATTAATGGGAAACGAACATTTATTGCAAAATGAGTTTCTTGAGACATTCGAGTCAAAAATACGTTTGAGGATGCTGAAGGATGGGTGGAGTGCTGGAGAGTTTAGGGAATGAATGAAAGATGCACTATAAGAGATGGAATTTTTTTTTGGAATGAATAGATTTGGTGAGCAAGTCGAAAGCATCCTTTTATAGAAGAAGAAGAAAAAGGTGTTATAGAATATGACAGAATACAGGTCTTCAGGGGACAGATGACATTTTTTAACAACGTGATCACGTGATCACAAACAACGTGGTCGAAGAACGAACGAACAAATAAGAACGAATAAACGAATAAGAACAGAAGGAAATTTTTTTTTTTTTTTTTTTTTTTTTGAGGAGATTTTAAAACAAGGAAGTATGGGGTGAAAAGACTGGGAAAATCAGAGACCAGAAAGTAATTGCAGCGCGATCGAAGAACCGCCGAGACAAAAACAAAGCCTCAAGCCAAGGTCGGACACGGTAGCCTAGTACTACACTTAGGCCTCAGAATACGCGATACGAAAGACCGACGATTCTGTACACAGGTATGAAAAACCAACACCAAGAATACTATTAAAGACACACCAATAGTTACATACACCGAGAGAAAGATACAGTTTCGACAAAACCACAATTGTGAAAAGTTACTTAACTTCGAAAGCGAGCGCGCATGGACAGCTTTGAAGAGACGAGACCTCCAATCTTGCGCATCGTGCAAGATATCCTAAATGGACGGTGGAGTTGGAATGGAGTTCCCACCTATAGGAAATAATGGATGTGGGGACAATGCAAAGGGTGGACAAAATGGATACAGAGGGAAAACTGGAAATTTGGGAGGAGGGATTGCAGTGGTGGGGTTAATGAGGGTAGAGCAGTGGTGTTTGTTTGGATGCAGCCTGTGGCTGCTTGGCTTCATCAATTGCCTCGGGGAGTGGCTGTACCACAAATGCAGTGCCCCCCATTACCAATCATCTGGTACTCATTTTTCCGACTGAGAAAGGGTGGCCGGCTCAGTCAACCCAACTGATGTTAATGCAACGGCATGACACGGGCTCAAACTCAGGACCCCAATATCTCAAGCCAGCCACCTGAACCGTTAAGCCAACACCAGGCTTGAGGTCAGCAGTTATTCTGGATTTTGCGAGTTTTACCAGAAGGGGTTTGATGGTGGACCATGTGCACCCTGCAGAAACCTGAGGGGGACAAAGCAAGGAAAGAGAAGAGGGTGCAAAAGCAGGAGGCTGTAGAAGACAGAGAGACCACAATCTTCCCAGTAATCAGTCAGGACAGGACTCACGTACTCATCACAATTAAATGAAACTGTGGAATCTTTAACTTCCGACCGGTGCTGGTAGACAGGCCCTCTAGCTTAGTGTCCTTCTGATGGATGGTGCACAAACTCATGGTGCACAAACGCGGTGGAGCGCATACCTCCGCTAGGCTGAACAGTGTACGTTTTGTATCCCACTGATAGGCCGCATCTGGATCCGGACCTGAACCAAAATCAAATCGCCTTGTTCTTGTCACCTAACGAACTCATCCACCTAGTTTTGTCATAACTCATCCACAACCTTTTGAAATATCATGCTATATACTATTTTGGCCGCATCCCTCAATGGTGAAGAATCACTTTTAAAATTCTAGGATCTGGATCTGCACCAAAATCAAATCAATCCCCCCTCATATCACAACCAACCAATCAACCAAGTTTCATCCAAATCCATCCATAACGTTTCAAGATATCTTGCTCACAAACAGACAAACAGGGGTTGTTCCCAGGTAAATGAATCCTGCCACACAGAAGCTCTGTCCACCTTCAGTGGCAGATGTAATAAAGTTAAAGATAAACTCTCTGGACATTAGTCTGGATGGTGCTTTGATACTGATGTACTCATAACCACAATTCTACAAAAAGCCAAAGTACTTGGTACTTTCCCTGCAATGATTCTCTGAAATCCTTTTGCTTGTGGGTCTGCTTTGGAAATGCTATCAATATTTCCATTTGACTATTTAAAACCATCTGTCCTGAGGCCTGGCTTCAATTTTTGTGGTAAACAGGCCTGGCAGACTTTCCGGCCGTTTGACTGACACAAAGGCTCGTGTTTGTCCGACAAAACAAGGCTTGCATCGCGAAAAAAGATCTCGTGTCAGGAATTCTGTTGCGGGAATACAAAAAGCCAGTTATCTTTGCAAATCAGTGCAAGCCACAGCATTCCACTCGGCAAAGGCTGAGGGCATACGGATATCCACCATGATCCCAAGCCGAGTTGACTTGTCACAGAAGTACAAAGATATCTTGGTTTTGTAAGCACAACGTCGAAGTCGACACGATTTGTGAAACAATTTAATTCGATGTTGTGGAGACACGACTAAAAAAACCCAGAATGTTTTGATCAATGATCTGTAGGGTTGTGCAGTTGCTGAAAAGATAAGTAGTTGAGATAAACGAGTTCAAGGAACCACGACAGATATGGAAGATCCGCGGATGTCTACATCACTGTCTATACACTGCAAGCCTGAGACAACCAATCCAGCTCTTTCAAACAAAAATAGATACTTTGGGGTTAAAGGTTATGATACTAATAAGCCCTCTTTACATTGTATAGATTTTCTGGCCAAGAGTATTTTTGCAATTTGGTTACATTTTAACCATCAGCTGTTGATTGGTATGAAGGTTGGGCATGTCACACTGTGCCTAGTTGCCACGTATAGGAAGTGATGCTAAGGTGGAGATGTTGCCAGGAGACCGGGAGAACCTGGCAGTGCAGACACGAGGCGGACCCGAAAAGCATGAAGTCACTGGTTGGGTGCTGGTAAGTGAGCCATAGGTTCATAATAACGTACACCTATACTCTTAGTCTTGACAGAGCTTCGGGGTGTTCACAGGTCGAGAAATGTTGAGGCTAGAATGGATCTGAGATGGTGTATGCAGTAAAAAAAACAAAAAAAACAACATTTAGGTACAGAACACCACCAGGGCTATGCTACCTCCTAAAAAAATAAAATAAACAACATTCCTGCCTTACAACTGGGATCGTGAATGCAATGGAAAAATAAACAACAGCAGAAGCAGCAATCGCACCCACTACCGTTTGACACTTGTGCCCACAGATCAACCCCCTAAGAGACGAGGATGACGGGGAGTACGAGTGCCAGGCCAAGAATAAAGGTGGAAGAGTTTCGGCTATGGGCCAAATCCATGTGGTGTCATCATTGGCAGACATCCCCACGGACACCAAACTAGGTACAAAGGGCATTTTGAAATCGCTGGCGATCGCACATGGTATACCAATAAAGAAATACCAGCAGCACTGGATGAGTTAAGCATTAATTACCAGGTTGGCTTTAATTCTGGCAATGTTAATGTTCTCATACTCCACGATTACGACGCAAATGTGTTCTCCATTGTGAATCAGTCGTTCTCTCTTTTTCAGAAACCGAAGAGGAGCTCTAAAGTGTGCGGCCTTCCCCACCTGGAGAAATAAAACTGCATTTATACTTGTAGCTACCGTCTGATTAAACAAAATAAGAATATCGTATGACTGGCGTTTCAGCTGTCCGATTTATACTACTGCATCGTTTTGTTTCAACATGGCTGACGACCTGAGATGGCGGCATTTCCCCGCTGCTTCTGGTCACTTATTGGTGCTATTTTACTCTGGGATTAAAGGTTACAAAAGTGTACCATTGCAAGCCTTTTCTACACATGCTCATACAAGCTTCCGGCAGTCTAATTTAATAAAAAACAACAACTTTATTTGCCAATTAAAAAATGGCAACAGCAAAAGGGTTCGAGAAAGTCACTTGAGCTTGTACTTGTGCAGATAATTGAGGAATGGGAATGGGAATGTTTTTGTTTTTATGATCATGACCATAATTGGGTAAACATAAAATAAAATAAAGAAAAACTCCAATGTCAAACAGGTCAAGGTACACCCTAGGGGTTAAGGGCATATAGAAGATGGACCCAAAAGGAAAACGTCGTCCCGTTGGTCCATTAGTGTGTGCACGTTCCAGCCTAGGCCACCATCATCCTTGGAGCTATGCTCATAGACATGAGCTCTTGAAAGAGTAGTTTGCAGGCATAGGGGAGACGTATCAGTGAGATCTTCAGCGAGGGATGCAGAAGGAAAGAAGGAGAAGTATGGATACAATCATTTCATTTGGAGTTACTAGCACAGACAAATGGGGTTACAAAGGCATTTTGCCCAATCACAGACAACAGTTAAAAACCAATGACCTGATTTAAAGTCACTTTAAAGGTCTGCCATTCACAACTGGAAATTACCAAAAGCGCCGAGTACGCCATACCTGCGTCTTGTTCCGGCAGCCTCGGCACTCATACGTGTGTGTACGCGTATTGGCAATGGCCAGAAGACCGCACAGGTTGCACACGTGCACCTGGTACGGGTCCGACACTTCAAAAAGGCGTTCACGAAGGAACTGCGCAGCTCCGTGCGCTATCTGGCAGTCCCGCTCCATCTCCCCGAAGCGTAGGCCACCGTCCCTGGATACAAGGCATAATCACGGGAAACAATCACCGGGATTCACTTGTGGAGCAGCAAATCATACGCTTTCCTCCTGTGGTCCTCATCAAATGTCAGCCTTTATTGTTATTAACGATCAACTTTCAAAAGCCATGCTAATGCTTTAATGAAATAAATCGACAATTTACTTGCCTATTCAATAGCTAGACAGTGGGCAAGCCAACTACCGAGAACAGAACAACAGACAAAGCAAAAGCTTGTAAGACTAATACAAGCTGGAGAGGTACGATTAAAATCCTACAGAACAATAAAAATGGGGAATGACTTATTCCTACATGGATTCTGAGAAGATTTAGAAAAATTAATGAACAGATTTTGAGTCGAAACCTCCTTTTCAGACTCTTATGGTGGCATATCCGGATGGAGAGCACAACCCAATGAGACCATAATGTTCTGAAGTATCGTACCAAATTTGGTCCATATTGGTCATGTAGTTTGTGAGGAAAATGTTTTAGTGAACATGAGGGATAAGAGGAGGGAGCCCGTGCTCCCTTTCGAGGGGCGATACACGCCCACGAGGATCACAACTTAATGTTAGGGCATAATCACGATGCCGCATGGCCAGTTTGGTCTGGATCTGGTTGTCAGTTTCTGAGAAGAAGATTTTTGAATGAAATACAAATATTTGGCAGAAACCCTTTCTCCCCCTTTCACACCTTTTAAATAGGCGGATCTGGATGGGGAGCACAACTCCATGAGACCTTGCTGTCCTGATGCATTGTACCAAATTTGGTCCATAATCGGTTGGGAGTTTGTGAGAAGATGTTTTAGTGAAATGTTAATGGCCGGACAATGGCATCCACTGTGAGGTTATATGTCGAAGAAGGTCCATCCTTTATTGTATGACTGAGGTCATGGCCAATGCGAGCTTTCAGCAGGGTATTGTCTCATGAGCATGGAGTTTAGAAAGCAAGCAAGCTATGGGTTATACTTGTTTTGTACATAATTAAGTTACAATTCTGCTCTTTCCAGTGCCGATGTGCTGCGTGACATTGCAAGCTAATCTTGGCATGAGAAATGTGGGTCCAGTTCCAATCAGATAATGCGCGTGGGACGTTCCCTTCAAGAATGAAGAAAGCAGCAGAAGCTACAACTGTTCCAGCTGTTGCAGGGAGTAGGGGAGTACACTTTGAACTATCACACAAGCAGCATGTTTGAAGACTTCACTACCCCGAAGACACCCACTGCTGTCTGCACAAAAGACGTAACCCGGAAGGCGACGAGACACCACAAAGGGCATAAACCGCATCCCACCTCCTCGTAAAGTGACCACACAGAAAGCACCATGCAGAAACATTGGGATCGAGCGGCATTTGATGATACAACAATGAAACATCCAGGTTTATTTGGCGACTGCACCAAACAAAACATTAGTAACACACAACTAATAACTGGACTAAACCAGATGCACAAGAAGTTTCAACCAAGCAAAACAATAATAATAATAATAATAATAATAATAATAATAATAATTTTAAAACCACCAAGGCACCCCAGAAAAAGCACTATGAAGTGAAGATGCACTTTATAAACAGAAACATCGTAAAAGATGTTGCTTTAGTATTTATAAAGCCATTCACAGGGGCAGAAGTTTGAAGGCAGAAGGCAGGGGCAGAAGGGCAGAAGCAGGGCAGAAGTTTCCAAGCTCGAGACCAACTGAGGCCAAACAAAATACACAAGCAGCCTCAGGACGGCCATGGCCACCTCGCCATAAGTCTGACCATGAACGAGCAGCAACAATAGGATAATGTGATTAAGTACGAAGCCACACAGTCATTATATTATGGCCAACGAGAAACAATTTAACAAACGACATTTAATATTTATAACTAGAATAACTGAGCAATTATGCCAAGTACCGAACGACGCCTGTTCCAATGCCAATGTCATCCCAAGCCGCCCATTCCGATGACAATGCCATCCTATTACATCATTTAAATCAAACTTATATTTCTCATGGCTAGTCAATCCCAAGAACTGCCAATTATAACTGAGAGCAGTGATTTCAACGTGGGTGCTTAACAAACTGCAAGCCATGAGGAGTAAAGTTGGATAAGTATGATGTCATAGTTTACAGGGAAGCAGCCATATTGGATTTAAGGAAAACCTTTAAAATATTTTTCTCTGAAACCCCTTTAACAATTAGTAGATCACCCTCAATAAGGAATTCAACCAATCCAATTATATCATAATTAGGGCACCAATGACAATCGTTATCTAATGTTGTTCCCCAAGTTCCTGACCTCTGCTAAGTTTCAATTTTTTTTGTGTAGCAGTTTCAGCGATGTCCAAAGTTTTTCCGTTTTTCCAACATGGCTGCCATAGCACATGATCTATGACGTCATAATGATCAATAAACAATTCTCAATGGGTAAATGCTCTGATGTTGAAAGTTGTGTGTCAATCACTCAAGCGGTTGTGGAGAAAACAAATTTAAAAGCAAATGCAGGTGTAAAAATGAGGGCAGAGAAAAAAGGAAAGAAAAGAATAATCTGTACAAAAACAATAGAGTACCCTCTTGGTACCCTAACTAGAGCGAAGTTGATGGCACACCATCTCAAATCCCAACGCTTCCCACCTAAAGCAAAGTTGAAAGATGGCAAGAAGTTCCACCAGGAATGTCTCAATATTAAGATTCGAGTTAAAAATATCATCTGTTTTGACCCCTGTGACCTGAAGTCCCCATCCCCTGGAGTATGAACTTATCAAGTACACCGTCAATGTCAGTTTTTTTATTTTTCTTTTAAAGCATGGGAATAATAACAATATGTTGCATAATAATTTAAACCATAGTCCCCCTTTCACTCCTCGGTGCGACGGGGGACAACAAGCGTTACGCCTAGGCCCCTCGTTGGTGAAGTGATGCGAGTTGACAAAGTGGAAGACGCAAAGCGGCCATCTTGGATTTTGACGTGGCGACGCAATTTTCAATAGCGTTATTCCTTATGCGTAGATACACCCACACACCAGATTATAAGTTAGTAGTTCGTATATTTTTCAAGATATTTCGCTCACAAGGTTCAGACATATATATATGGTGGCGGCCATCTTGGATTTTGACGTGGCGACCCAATTTTCAATAGCGTTCTTCCTTATGCCTAGATACACCCATACACCAGATTAGACGTTGGTATTTCGCTTATTTTTCCAAGATATTCCGCTTAAGGTTCAGACATACATGGCGGCGGCCATCTTGGATTTTGACGTGGGTTGCACCCACACACAAAATTAGAATTCGGTCCTTCGCTTACGCACGCACGCACACACGCACGGAGGGGAAAACCATAGTCCCCCTTTCGCTCCGCAGTGCGACGGGGGACAAAAATGAATTCATTTAGATTGGTCTGTTTGGCATTCCCATCTGCGCACTTAGCTGACGATGCTGGAATCACAGGTTCCAATCCCATAGACCGCGTCAATTTGTCCATTGTTTACCAATTTTGTTGCAATTCATGTACAAGGGCACAAACGCCTACCAATGGCCTTGTACAATACTGCATCTGACATTTGTGCTAACAACCTTGGAATGTTGCCCAAAAACATAAAACGAGTGAGACACTTGAGGGTTACAGCAAAGTGTGGAAATCACTTACAGGACAAGGACATAAACATCACAATGGATTTTTAAAAGTACAACGGTATTTAACCTAGGAAACAAAAATAATGAATCATGGGGATGCCAAATGGGCGAAACCATCCATCCATGATGCGGGGGTTGGGGAAGAGGACTCAAAATTGATCCTGATCAAGCAGGTAGGATGCGATTTCATTGAAACAGGCAAAGGAGGAGGCACGTACCGTGATCGGCCCTCCATGGGTTGTCGGTTGAGGATTTGCACCGGGCCACGCGCCCGTGAGTGGATCTTATCGTCCACCATATGCTTGAGCCGCTGGTAGTATGTGGGGCCGATGAAGATTTGAGAGTTTATTTTACGCCCAGTGAATCCATTGTACAGAACCTGTAAGGACAGAGGAAGCAAGATATCAAACTTTTCCATCAACATTGACCTCCGAAAAAAGGAAGAAGAAGAAATCAGCAGCAATTCCATTGGTGGTCTGGTTGACATCTCCAGCATAGCAGGTTTAACACAAACACACTGGCTCAGTAGGAAAAGACCTGGAGCACTGCCCAGGACATCAACACAATTGGAGCTAGGATCAGAGCAAATTTCCAAATGCTACATCCTGTTTGTATATACAGTGGCCGTGCGTACATCAGCCACCGTGCACACCTCAAACCGAGCAGTGTCCGCCTGTGACGGAACATACCTCATTGCCACGGAGGTGGTAGCCATACTCGTGGAGAAGGTTCGAAATTTTCTGCACGTTCACCGCGTCGTTAAATGGAGTAGCATCACCGATCTCACCCTTATTTGCTGAAACCTGTGACGACAGATGACAGAGTGGCTCAGGCGATTTCAGGATTGGCAAGCCAGCATAAACGCCAGGCTGAAACTCTGGTCTTATTGGTTCATATTTGGAGACGTGCAGAACAGGTATAAGGTGTCAACTTTCCCATTGTACCCAGAAGTCAGAGAGTCTCATCATCCTGGCTTAATGAAGCATTAGGAACGAAATGTACCTCCTCTAACAGTGAGGTTTATATCACATCCAGTCATATGTTGATCAGATGATGCTGTCCATATGACTATTGTCTGCTGTACACTGTTTGAAGCAAAATACTTGAATGTCCTCCAGTTTACCTTCCTAGCAAGACTTCAAGTTTTCTGGTTTTAATATACAGTACTGTATATTCCTGGAAGAAGGTCACTAATGACATTTGAATTGCAAAGTAAATGCCACAACAAACTTAAAATGTATGTGAAGCAGTACTTTTGTAAAAATTAAAATCGATAACCAAACCGAGAATATTAAAGAATTATATTGGTGCTCCACGGGAGTTGGACTCTCACCTTTCCCTGCAGGCACTCGATTAAGTGACCGACCGTCATTCGGGATGGAATGGCGTGGGGGTTGATGATGATGTCTGGACAGATGCCTTCACATGTGAAGAGCATGTCCTGGGGCAGCACGACAGCACAACAGCACAACACATTGGTTTAAAAAAAAACAAAAAAACTTGTGATAAGTTGAAATCAGATGCTAGTGAGGTTAGGGGCATGAAGAGACAGGGATTGGTGGCAAATACCAGTGGGTCAAATGTCAAATTCGCAAGTTGCAATGATGAAGTGCCCATGGGTGCACACGCATGCACTCATGCACACCTACCTCCTGTCGATACTGTATACCACAAGTGCCTTTCTGTCCATGACGACTGGCAAACTTGTCACCGATCTGTGGGATCCGAATTGACCGGACCTGGGGATAGCAGGAAAATCACAATAGTCCAACGAAGCAAAAAAGATGATTTCTTAACCTCCAGTATAAATGAATATGCAGTCAACAATATTTGTTTAATGATTTAATGTATCATATTTTATAGTCAAACCTAGTCAAAGATAATTCCAAATGTCATACATAGCCTACGAACCCTCGCCGTGACTCACCCGGATCTTACAGAACTTGTACCCTTCCTGGTTGAGAGTGACCATGACTTGGTCGACGATCCCAGTTTCGCTCGTGCGCAGAAATGTGCTGCAGTCGCGCTTGGTAAAACGGCGTGTTGAGCCCTCCAGCTCGTCCTCTGTATCGGGTAGCAATGAGGTCTTGCCAATGATGACGTCATCTCCAGAGACGCGCAAACCCGGGGAAATCAGTCCGTCATCATCGAGCTTTTCATATATTGCGTGCCGCATGCCTACGCATAAGCACAGGAATCCAATAATCAAGACAACCTGCATGGCTTTGAGCCAAAACAACCACTGAATCCCATGAGGAAATTGGCTTTGTAACAGCTTCTTTATCAAAGACAACAGGAAAAAGAAAACAGTTCGACTTGTGAGTACAACGTAAATAAAGGGCATTCATTAAGCAGCATGCTCCTGAAGCTCAAACATTCCAAGGAAATGGTGGTTTCGAGATCACGGCTCACCCTGACACGTCTCTCTTGTTGGCCGTTCAAACATCTCCTCTTGGCCAAAGCCCTTCTTGGCTTCCTGCTCTTTATAGGAGCGATAGAACACCGACCTTGGAAAGGAAAGAGAACACGAAGGATTAAGAGCAAATCATTTAAAGAAGTTCTTCATTATCTGATGGTACGTGAGAAAGGTGCAAATTTACATTTTAGCTCATCACATGACAGGGTTGAATCCAGTAGAAAGTGATAATCGAGACAGTTCTTGAGCAATCTAGCAAGTTTGAACATCAAACAATGTCGCTGGCTTAAAGGCTCTCCTCAAACAGCCAGATCTTTTGGCCTACAGCAATACCTGAAGAACCCCCTGTCCACAGCAGACTTGTTCATGATAACCGAGTCCTCCTGATTGTATCCCGTGTATGAGGCGATGGCCACGATCGAATTAATCCCTGAAGATGAGATGCATAAAGAAAATTGCAAAAAAAAAAATATATATATGAATGATCAATTTTCGCAAAACAATTCAATTAAAACCAGACATAATACGATGTCGCGACATCGACCGATATGCCTCCGCCTACATTATTACATCATCACAATTACTTGTACCAAGGTTGATTTAAATCCTTTCAGCTGACCTCAAGTATCACATTTTTACCTGACATGACCTCTGACCTGTTGATGTCGAAATCTAATCAGTTCATCTTTGCATCATAATATATACTATACCACATTTGGTTAAAATCCGATTACTGGTTCACAAGTTAGCGTGGTAACAGAATTTTTACCTAAAAGGACCTAGTCATTTATTTTACCTTTTATCTCTTGACCACATAATCTAATCAGTTTATCTTTGCATCATTATACAATGTTGTACCAACTTTGACTTGGATTTCTTCAGCCATTCTTAAGTTATTGCGGTAACGAAAACCTATCATGGACCCCCGTACGGACGGACAACCCGAAAAAAACTTTATAATAATACTGCGGATTTCACATCATAACAGGTAGCTAGTAATGCCGAACATACCAGCTGGTAGCTCTCTGAAGCGCAAGTACTCCATGGAACGCGTTGTCACGAGCGGCTTCTGTGGGTAGTACAATACGTGTGCGAGTGTGTCCATTCGAACATGGAAGTTTGTGATGTACACACCCATCGCCTGCTTACCCATGGCTGACTGGTACGTGTTCCTGGGGGACTTTTGGAGAGACACCATGCATTATTACTTGTACACTCATCAATAACATCTGAAAATATGTGATTTGTTCTTTGGGAATAGAGGCAGGTACGTGTTACTCCAAAAAAAACAAATGCATTCCCTGGGAAAGTGGCATGCAAAAGGGGTCTTGATAATTTTTCAGCATCTCCCAAAAGAAACAAGCCCGAAAGTCTAACAGCGGCGTAGCCGGGTGTTACGTGCTCCTCCCCAAACCCGGGTCATGGTGTACCTCCGAGCCCCGAAAGGAGTCACGGCAGAAAGATGTGTTATTCTGTGTGTCAAAGACCAATGGTGAAACCACACCAATTGTTACCAAAAAACAAGTATTGTATTAAGGTCACACAAGAATAACAGCACAAGAACAACATTAATCAATTGTACAACAAATGTTATATCATTCCTATGATGGTACCATCAGTTTCTTTTTTTTTTTTTTTTTTTTGTTTTGTATACAAGATCGAGGCTCGTGAAAGAGCGAACATTAATCACACAGAAAGACAAACCGACACATAAAACATATAACATAGGGAGCGGTAGACAAGATGGGGAGAGAGGGGGAAGGACACAAACACAACATTTGAGAGCAGGGACCGAGAGACATGGAGACATCGAGAGATCTGAGAGAGGGCGAGGGCTTTGGGGGGGGGGGGGGGGGCGTGGGAAGGGGGCGGTGGGAGAGGTATAAAACATATGGACACTGCCAGGACTTCCAGGAAAGAAGTTGGAATTTCAAACAAGGTGGATCTGGGGTGAATTAGCGGGGGTAGAAAAGATCAAGGTTTTGAATGGGGGAAGATAAGAGATGGTGGTGAACAGCTGTTTTAAAGACCTGGAGGGAGGAGTGGAATTGAAGGGAGTGAGGGAGTTTGTTCCAGAGGCGGGAGAAAAGAGGAATGAAAGAGTGAAGGTGAGCAGAGAGCCGAGATTTCGGCAGTTTAACCATCAGAGGGTTGCTGGCAGATCTTGTGCGACCTGTAGGAATATTTGGGGGACAGAGCACAGAGAGAGCTGGGGGTGCAAGGCCGGAGAGGAGTCGGTAGAAGACAGAAAGACCACCTACCTGCCTGCGGTGAGTGAGTGAAAGGCCCTCAGAGATAGCTTCATCGCGGGAGATTCCAATAATTCTGAAAGCTTTGGTTTCAACAGCGTGAAGCCGAGCTAGGTGTGAGGCAGGAGCACCGGCCCATAGGGGAGAACAGTATTCCATTGAGCTGCGGATGAAAGCCTTGTATGTGGTGAGGAGCTCAGGTGTGCCGAGGAAGGACTTCGCACGACGGAGGATGCCCAGTCGGCGACTGGCTTTGGAGGCCAGCTTGGAAATGTGGTTTTCCCAAGAAAGATCATGGCAGATAGTGAGACCCAAAATCTTGAGCGACAGAACTTCTTGGAGAGGATTGTTGAGAAAGTAGATGGGAGGGTTGTCCAGTCGATCTTTTCGGAGAGACATAGTAAGAGTGTGACATTTGTCAGGATTGAAAGACATGTTCCACTTGTTTGACCAGTCTGTGATTTTGTCCAGGTCTTCAGAGAGTGAGGAGGCAGCAGACTGCCGATCTGAGGGAAGAGGAATGGAGCGGCAGAGAGTGGAGTCATCAGCAAAGAGATAGAGAGGATTTTCGAGAGAGTCAGAGAGATCATTGATGAAGACCAGAAAAAGCACGGGGCCCAGAACACTGCCTTGGGGAACTCCAGCCTGAACAGGAAGAGGAGATGAGAGAAACCCATTCAGGGCCACACGTTGACGACGACCAGAGAGGAAGTCCGCCAGCCATGCGTGGAGATTTCCATGGATACCAAAGGAGGAGAGTTTGGTGAGCAGAGCGGGGTGCCAGACCGTGTCGAAGGCACGTGATATGTCGAGGGAGACAGCTCTAATTTCCTGTTTGGCATTGAGGACCTCCATCCATTGTTGAGACAGCAGAAGCAGCATGTCCAGAGTAGAGTGACCTGGTCTGAAACCAAATTGATGATCAGAGATCAAGCCATTGGAGAAGAGGAAAGATTTAATATACGAAGCAATGATGGATTCCATTACTTTGCTGATAATTGGGAGAAGGCTGATTGGTCTGTAGTTGCTGGGATCTGTTTTTGCACCTTTTTTGTGCAAAGCGGTGATGTTGGCTGATTTCCAAGCAGATGGCAGATGACCTTGAGCAAAAGAGAGGGTGAAGAGAACAGAAAGAGGGAGTGAAAGAGCAGAAGAACATGATTTTAGGACCCGTGGGCTGATGCCGTCAGGACCAGTTGCAGAATCAGAGTCGAGGGTTGACAGAAACTTTTCCACCTTGTCAGGAGGAAAGGACACAGAGTCCAGGAGCAGCTGGGTACGACTGGGTACGGTGGGTACAGAGAGGGATGGGTTTGGGACACAAGATTTAGAGGCAAACACAGAGTTGAGGCATTCAGCTTTTTCACGTGCGGAGTCAGCCGTTAAGCCGTTTGAGGTGAGGGAGGGGATGGAGGGGGAACAAACACCAGAAACAGATTTGACCAGACGCCACCAGGATTTGGAAGAGGGAGACAGATAAGAGAGTTCGGCCTTGAGAATGGTGAGATATTGTTTCCTGGCTCTCCTGAGGGTGGACACACACTTGTTTCGGGCTTTGTGAAAGGAAATGAGATTTCCTTCCGTTGGATTTGCTTTCCAGGAGACGAAAGCAAGTTGTTTCAGGGCAACAGCCTCACCACAAGATTCCATGTACCATGGACGGGAGGAAGGGTATGACAACTGAAGACGAGATGGGATAAATCTGTGCATGAGAGAGAGCAGTTTACTTTGGAAGAATTCCCAGGATGAGTTGATGTCAGAGGCGGTAGAGATGGGAGACCAGTCCAGATGATTGATGGCTGCTTGAAGACCGTGCCAGTTGGCCTGAGTGAAATGCCAGACTCGTCGACGCTGAGGAGGCTCTCTGAGAATGGTCAGAGAGATGTCCACTTTGACAAGCACATGATCAGATGAGCCGATTGGAGCAGAAGAAGAGCAGCAGACATTTTCAGGGAAGTTTGTCATAACCAAATCCAGAAGAGAAGATGCTCCCTTGACTGAGATCCGGGTCGGGAAATTGACAGATTGTGTCAGTCCCAGTGAGTCGCAGAAGTCCTTTGCTGAAGAGCCATGGCTGGTGAGAGAGGTACCCACACCCAGCCAACTGGCATGGTGACAATTGAAAAATTGTCAAATTGTTGTATGAAAAGTTGTATGAAATTGTTGTATGAAAAGTGGGGTTGTATGAAAAGTGGGGTTGTATCAAAAGTGGGGTTGTATCAAAAGTGGGGTTGTATCAAAAGTGGGTGCGAGTAAACCGGTCATCACTGCCAGCAGTTTTAAAGGGGCAGTTCTAGTTATTATTATTATTACGAAAACGATACTACTGAAACGATACGACTGTATTAAGAAACCTGGGCTCAATTTGTCCAAAGCGGCCTGAAGGTGAGGCATGAAGCCCAAGGCCTATACATACTGTGTCGTTGGAAGATCCATAACGTCTGTGGTTTTGATATTTGATGGTCATTTTAACAATCGGTTTGTTTGTGTTTCACACTGAATGAAAAACGTAAAAGGTAGAGCATGGCGATTGTGATATATGACAGGTTCGACGATATGTTCGGCCTGAACGAAATTGGAATCAAAATGGTGGTGGTGGAGAGTCAGCCGTTGTATGCCGTAATGACATCAGACGTAATCACATCACACTGTAATGTGACCAGATCCTCAGCTCTGATTGGTATACGTTTGAGGGGACAAATACTGTTCTAGACGGCCTTGCCCTATGGGTTACGCCTTAAAAAAACAAAAACAAATGCAGAAGACTAGGTACTTCCAGAACAACAACAACAAACAACATGCATTTTAAGGCCATTTTCCCTGCTAGAGCGGGGGTTAGCCTTGCGGTCCCCATGACAATCTTCTCCATTTTGCCCTATTTTCTGCATCTCTCCTTGTTAACCCCCTTGCCCGCATTTCTTCTTCCACCATCTTTAGCCAAGTCTTTCTCGGTCTTCCCTGTCCTCTACTTCCTTCTACATTCATTTCCATCACTCTTCTCAACGAGTCACTTTCATCCTTCCTCAACACATGACCAAACCATCTCAACCTGTTCCTCTTGACAGCATCAATCACAGGCTCTATTCCCATCATCTTTCACAATTCATCATTTGTCTTCCTCTCAACGATACTCCCCACATCCACCGAACCATTCGCATTTCCACCCTTCGTTGCTGATCTACGTTCATTACCCATGTCTCGCTCCCATAAATCATAACACTTCTCACACATGCAGCATACACTTTTCCCTTCAGCTTCAACGACACTCCCCTCCTCATCAGCACGCCACTCAGTTCCCGAAACTTCTTCCATGCACATCTCACTCCAGCAACCGTTGCCGAGTCTGATCCACCTTCTCCATTCAGCATGTCTCCGAGGTAGCAAAATGTTTTCACACCTTCCAGCTTCACGCCGTCTCCAAGATCCAACTCAATATTTCCTCCATCTGCAGCTCCCTCTGTGCAAACCGTACATTTGAATGTCGCTGCCACACTGGTTAATGACCCTCTCAGACCACTGCATTTTGATGAACCCACTCAGCGCACATTGTACATTGAATGGAGTTCACTCCGACACCCTTCCTGCACACAGCACATGGCCACTTCCCAGTTCTTTCCACCTCACCACATGCTTTACCACTTGCCATCACCTTAGTCTTTCCGATATTCACCTTCAGACCTTTTGTCTCCATACATTCCTTCCACTTGTTCATCTTTTCCTTCAATCCATCCATACTTTCCGCAATCAACACCAGATCATCTGCATACAACAACTCCCACGGTAAACCCTCCTTTACGTTCTGAGCCAGCACCTCCATCACAGCTACAAATAGTCGTGGACTTAGTACCGACACCTGATGCACTCCCACCTTCACCTCAAACTCACCACTGTTCCCGTCCTTCATCCTTACAGCTGTGCGTGCTCTTTTGTACATTGCCATCACTACTCTGATCAACCATTCCTCCACTCCTAACTTCCTCAATGCCCATGTCAATACTTCGCGTGGAACCCTATCAAATGCTTTCTCCAGATCAACAAACCCAAGAAACAACTTCTTCCTCCTCTCCATGTACTTCTCCTGGAACTGCCTCACAATAAGGAGCGCGTCTGTCGTTCCTCTTCCTGGCATAAATCCAAACTGCATTTCGTCGATCTTCACCTTCTTCCTTATCCTCCTCTCCAACACCCTTTCCAATACCTTCATTCCATGCTCCAATAACTTTATCGCTCGGTACGAGCCACACTCCAGAGGGTCACCTTTCCCCTTGTATAGAGGGACGAGGGCACTCAGTTCCCAATCCACTGGAATGCGGCCTTCTTTCACTACCAGATTACAGATCTCTGTCATCCAGAAAGGTACTTCCAGAAACGATAAAAAAAACAACTTGTATCATGAAGCGGACGGGATGGCAGGCATGGAATGGGCAAGCCATTGTTGGGAAGTATGAGAAGCTTCAAGGATATGCCAGCTTAAAAAAAAAAGAAGTTATTTCCCCAAATCGGCAACAATCGAGAAATTCAATGCAACATAACCACAAGCACGCTAGGAATCTGTGTCCAGATCTCAATGTCTGTGAAGATCACCTGATTGTGGTCAGGAAATGGGATGATGGAAGCACAAACACCAAGGATCATCGAGGGATGGATCTCGCAGTGGGTGTAGGTTGGACAGTACGTGACTTCCTTCTGTAGGAGGTCATCGGGGGTCATTGCCAACATCACCGTTTCCTCCTCCAGTGTGTCGATGTACTCAACAACACCACTCGCCACAAGATCCTGCCAGCTGTGTGGGATGAAAGGTTACCCCAGAGAAAACCACTCACAGAAAGGGACAAACACAAGGTACAGGTACAGTATGATATAATATGATAGTAATGATCATATTATGATAGTAATTGACATTACAATATGATAGTAATGATAAAAGGTACAGTCATTAGTGCAGCACACCAGAGAATCCCACAACAATCACAAAGTTTGAAATGCACAGGCACCTGTAGTTGTTGTACTCTCTTTCCTTCAACTGGTCGATGTGGCGCTTCTTCAGCAAAAGCTTTTGCTTCTCCACAATAAGCAATGGTCGGCAGATCCTTCCAGCATCCGTATAGATTCGGATCTCACGCTCACGGATGTCTCTCACCATGGACACCTGCAAAAACAAAGTACGCAGAAGTCCCTTTGAGTGATATTTAACGGTGAGAGTTGCATGTGTATTGAAAAAGGAGGGGGGGGGGGGGGGGGGAGGGAGGTAGAAATCAACATCATCCTCACACTCCCAACTTGCCTCAGACACAATGATGTCCATTTGTCTGCGCAGCTTTCGCAGCGTGTTCATCAGCTGGTCTGGATCCTTGTGAATGCCCACCCAGCAGCCATTCACAAAGATCTTAGTGGAACTGTGAATACATCAATATGTCAGCTTCAGTGAGTGTTCAAATCCTTATAAGAAAGTGGGAACTGAGGGGGAAGAAAAGGGTCATGTGGACAAGATTGCAATTGGAATAATAGTGTGATGCATAATCGGTTACAGCTGGTTTGACCCGTTTAGCAATCCCATCTGAGCATGGCTCAGAAAGCTACGACCCATTTCCCAAGTTAACTTGCCAATTTACTAATGTTACAGTAATGTACGTAAAAGTATGCAGTCTTAAAGAAATAGATCAATAAATAATCCCAGTAACTAATTACATCAAAGCCCAATTATCATACCAAGCCAAATCTTAGCCTGCAGCCCTGCATCGCCCCCTGCTGGAACAACAGCTAAAACAAAAATAAAATAAAAAGAGGGAGGAAGATTTTCCTTAAGTGGTCAAAACATAACACTCCAATAAACAAAAAACTTCCAGCATAAAATCCTCTACTCAATAGGCCAATTAAAATTATTATTATTTTAGAATCCCCATAATTACTCGGCGATAGCAGCTGGAGAGATTTCCTCCAGGTTCTCCATACTCCACTCCTCCAGAAACTCGAGAATAGGCGAGGGCTGTGAGCCCACCGAGATGTAGGCCATCAGGGCGAGATTCTTCACCAACCCCACAGCATGACCCTGAAGGAAATATGAACTGGTGATTTGAAGGAAGAGACCAATTATATGCATTTTTTGACATGGCATTGGATTTATTTAATACAGCGCTTTATTAAAGTTGAACTTCCTAATGTGCACGTAGCCCACAAACACACTATTCCCATTGCTTTTCAGCTCTTCTACAACTGCTTTTGATCAAAACAATACCAGCATCTTCATATTGACAAAAACCTGATCATTTTGAGTGTGCTTCACAAACACATACACACGAACACTTTCAGTGAACGCTACATCATTATCGATCGATCAACCTACCTCCGGGGTTTCAGCTGGACAGATCATGCCCCAGAGCGTGTTGTGTAGCTGGCGAGGTTTCGCAAGCTTGCCGTCACGCCCAATGGGTGAGTTCAGCCGCCGCAAGTGGGACAAGGTTGAGGCAAATGTGAGCCGATTCAACACCTGGAGCAGGGGGTACAAGTCGCAAAAGGATGAGAGGATTGGATCAAAAAAATTTTTTTTCCATCTTTATATTCTGACATTTTAATGTCAGTTATACAAATCTGTAGGCGTAATGGAACAGAAGGAAAGTTGGATTGTCCACCTGTGACACACCAGCTCGGGCCTGGTGAGCCTTCTTCTGATCTCCCCAGTTTCCAGTCGCCAGCGAGTACTTCAGACCGTCCGTGACGATGCGGGTCTTGATGGCCAGCTCCAGGTTAAAGTCCTTTCCTCGATCAATGAACTTCTGAGCATACATCCTAACCTCCTTTAGCAGGTTCTTGAACATGCTGTAAATTCAAGACAAGGCATTATGTTAGTTCCTTTATTAAGCTGCTGCTTAAAGCTAAATATTTATCAAGTGTGAAGATGTCGCTGGAGCTCACCCACGAAACAGGAAGGCCAGGAGTGGTCCTGCCAGGTCCAGCCGCTTGTTGCCATAGTGATCCCGATCATCAGCCTCACGACGGCCCAGGGCAGCCAACAAGAGACGATGCACAATGTAACTGGGCCATAAAAGAACCAGCAATAAGAAAAAGAGAAATGCAAAGAACTGAGGAAATGTGAAGTGGCAGAACATTACTCATGTATGGGAAAAACCAAACCCTTTGCCAATACATTGTACACACCCCAAAAAATAGGCCTTCTTGGTCTCGCAGAAGTCACTGACTCCCACGTGAGGTAGGACTTCTTTCTGCAAAATCTCTTTTGCATATTTGATTCGTTTCTCTTTGGTGACACCGGGCTTTGCACCGCGTGAGCCGATGAAGTTTAGTGCAACGTTTTGTTCCTGGATTACGAATGCCTCATCCAGAGAGGGTTTCACCTGCAGAGGATCAGCGGGAGGACAAGTTACGATCACTGGGTAAGTGAAACAAAATATCGATATAATTAACCATGGGAGAACTCAACTCATGGAGGAACATTAAAACACACCATTTCCATCATCTCAGGATCATCAAAGTCATAAATGATATGCTCAAGGATGTCACGATCAGACACAAAGCCCAAGGCTCTGAATACGATAATGATTGGGACTTCCTGCCGGATGTAGGGCAGCGTAGAAACGATACGCTGACCGATGGCGCTCTTCTTCACACCCTGCAACAGAACAAAAATGACAGGTCTGTGAGAAGTACACCTACTAACCATCTTTCCATTCTCTACAACTTCTGCATCCCTGCACTGATTTTACTGCATATGGAGGTCATGTAACAAGGCAGATGTGATAGATGAGTTAAATTTGAGAGAAGAGGTGCAGCGGGTACGCACTTGCCCACCACGGGCCAGCATGCTGACCCAGATGGTGCTGGTCGGACGAGAAGAATTTTCCAGGCAGGAACGGCACTCAGCTGTGTACGCGTATTTTGAATCTTTCTTGGCAAAAACATACACCGTATTGGTCGCCATCTTCTCTTGAGCGATCAGAACCTGCACAATAACAAACAAACCAAAAAAATGATATATAATGTACAATATCAATATATATATATATATATATATATATATATATATATATATATATTTAAATCTCAGCCGACCACATTTTTACAAAAATAATTCTCTTTTCTTCAGGAAATGCAAAGACGATACCTTTTCAGACCCATTTATGATGAAGTAACCCCCAGGGTCCAAAGGGCATTCGTTGAGTTCACAGAGGTCTCTGTCGGTAAGACCACTGAGCAGGCAGTAGGTAGATCGCAGCATGATGGGAATTTTTCCAATGAAAGTCTTCTGATGCTGCGTTTCAAGGGGGTCTTCGCCATCGCGAACCACAGTCTTTGTAATGTCCACATAAAGCGGGGCTGAATACCTGCCATTCAACAAGAAATGGGTGCGGTTTCCACCTCAAATGCTTCGAGTATTGCCACCGCCGTTATTTGGTGAGGGGCCAGAAAAGGCTTTTTGTTTTTTTTCACTGTACACCCACACTCCCCCCCTCCCCCCTCCTTTGCCGAACATTCGTCTTCCATTCTGGATGTTGGATGTCTGTTACATGAAAACCCTACCTTTTGCTCTGATATATATATATATATATATATATATATATATATATATATATATATATATATATATATATATATATATCGTCCCAAACTTCCAGTCTGCACCTACCCCTCCCATATGTATGTGATGAGGGGTTCTTTTTTAAATCTTTTTTTTTTTTCCAACCTAAATTGCTTATAAAAATGTAATCACAAACACTACAAATAAAATCATGCAAAATAATTGTTTGTATTATGATTGGTGTAAATCATGACAACACAGCAACTCAGGTACAGTCATTATCCTCAGCTAAAACAAGCCTGTTCCTCTGTAATGACGCGTGGTGAGGCAAGCATCGCAAGCCGATCCAAACTAGTATATACAGTATATATGTATATACATATATATATTACACTACATGACCAAAAGTATGTGGACACCCGAACATCACACATCTCATTCCAAATTCATGGGCATTAGTATGGAGTTGCGCCCCCCCCCCCCCTCGGTGCTATAACAGCCTCCACTCTTCTGAGAAGGCTTTCCCCTAGATCAGAGGTTCTTAACCTGCTTCAGGGGGTCCGTGAACCAGTCGCATAAAAATTATTTAAAATTTATTTTCGCTAGCTTTTTATAAAAAAAAGTTTTCTTTTTTGTCCTTGTACAGGATGTTATGTACTTATTCTTGCTTACTGAAGACTAGTAGATCTGTAAGGTAGGTTGAAATGGGATGATACTGAGTGTACAGTCAGGTAACATACAGTCGTCATCGTCGTCAAGTTATGACTTCTAGAATAGTTCCCGTCGATAGAAATTGAAGAAAATGTACCCTGTCCTAGATTTTAGCACTGGCTGCTGGACCTCGTGTTTACAGTTTGATATCGTCGTTTGCACGACCGCCACATAGTGCCACTCCATAATTAAGTGCTTATTTCTCACTTTACACGGCTTGTCACGACTCAGGAATCTTCTCATATACTGGTGAGGTTAAAACTTTATAGCGTCTTCAGATCCATGTTTTTTTTCCTCTACAATTATACTGTATATTCAATTACCCATCAACATAATTTTTCCAACTACCTGCATATCGCACAGCCTCCGATTTTCCTTCCTGCTTGCCATGTTTTTGTCTGCATTTATTTTCTACATTACAATATATTGTATATCTTTCATCCAAATTTTAATAGATAAATAATGCATGAAACTGTGAATATAAATATTGGGGTACCATGTTTTTCTCCATTTTCTTCCATTCAAAGATATTTACATACCCCATACCCAGGTATTATCATTTATTTGGAGTAGAATCAGTGAGCTTGTCTCATATTTCAGGGGACTCTATCTTAATGTATGCTCATATTGACATATCATGTACCCAGGTTTAGTGAACAATTCCTTTGAGCATGCCATTGTTATTGCCTTTTGACCCAGTCACGAAAAATGTGTTTTTGTTTTGTTTTGTGTGTGACCAGCAGTTGATGCAGCAGATCTGAGATTTAATGAAAAGTATGCCTCAATTATGTTTCTTTTAATTATATCACACTTATGCTTAATTATTTACGTTTTATTTACGTAATTATTTACGTTACGTTTAATTATTTAATTATATCACAATTATGTCAAATTATATCACATTTTATTTATTATTATATTTATTTTATGAAAAGTATGCCTCAATTACAGCTGGCCAAAACTTATTAATTTAATTTTTGTTCACTGGTTACTGTTTTCCATATAAATTATATCACAGTGTTTTATTTATTTTATTATTATTGTTATTATTATTTTCTTTTTTTGCAGACCTAGCTTAAGTTGGAAATGTCGAAGAAAAGGAAGTACGATGAAGCCTTCGTATCCTTTGGTTTTACTTACATCACTGAACGTGATGGGACACAAAAGCCACAGTGTTTCTTGTGTGGCAAGGTTCTTGCCAATGGAAGCATGAAGCCAACAAAGCTGAAGGAACACCTCACGTCTGTCCATCCTGAAAATACATCAGACAGTGTGGATCTTTTTCGTGCAAAGAAGGCTCAATTTGGAAAGGTTGGAACTTTGCCAAAACTTGGATTTGCCCCAACACAAAAGCCTCGTCTTGAAGCATCCTACAAGGTTGCTTATCGCATTGCCAAACAAAAGAAGCCACACACAATTGGAGAGACTTTAGTAAAGCCATGTGCCCTGGACATGGTCGAGCTGGTTTGTGGATTTGAGCCGAGGAAGAAAATTGAAGCAGTGCCTTTGTCAAATGATGTCATACATTCCAGAATAGTTGATATTTCTTGTAATATTTTGAAGCAGGTCATGGAGGAATTGGCAGCTATGCCATTTCCCTTCAGTATGCAACTGGATGAAAGTACTGACATCTCTCAGTGTAGCCAGCTCCTTGTTTTCGTCCGTTATGTGCATGTTGATGACATCAAAGAAGAATTCCTATTTTGTGAGCCCCTTTTGGAAACTATACTGAAACGCAAAAGAAACTTACCACCTTTGAAACCTTTAAATATCAACAATAACACTGCGTGTAGTAAATGTGTGAACTTATTTGTGGACAATAGTGTCCTCACTGTCAGACAAAACGGTCACGGATGGTCACTTGAACCTTCAATGGTCACTTCATAGCACAGCTGTTGAACAGCCGTTTTGACTGTCAGTGATTAGCCAAGGGGTACGGGATGATTTTAATGAGCTGCACGTGATGCCTTGATATTGGCTTTAAAAAGGCCAGTGCAAAATGGGCATTTCAATCAACATGCCACGATTGTCAAGGGATAAACGGCAGCGTGCCCTGGGCATGCGGCAAGGCGGACTGAGCTACCGTGAGGTGGCACGTCGCCTTGGCTGTTCACACCAGACGATATCGGCCCTGGTGGACAGAGACACCCTCCACAACTCTGCAGATGACAGACCTCGATCAGGGAGGCCAAGAGTCACCACTGCAAGGCAGGACAGGCAGATGGTCCGAAGTCACCTGCGGGATCGATTCCGTCCAGCATCCCGCACTGCGGCAGAAACTCCGGGGCATGCAAACCACGGATCTCCAATGATACTGCACGAAGACGACTGCATGACTATGGTCTGACTGCCAGAAGACCATACAGAGGCCCCGTGATGATGGCTGCCCATCGCCGCAACCGACAGAGATGGTGCCAGCAGCATCAGCGGTGGACCTTGGCGCAGTGGAACGAGGTCGCTTTCAGCGATGAGTCAAGGTTCTGTGTGGACAGTCCTGATGGGCGTGAGCGTGTCTGGAGAAGAACTGGCGAGCGATATGCCGATTGTTGCGTGCGTCAAGCAAACAGGTGGGGTGGCCCAAGTGTGATGGTGTGGGCCGCCATATCAGGCCGGTACAGGACGCCACTGGTGGTTGTGGATGGGAATCTTAACACCCAGCGGTATGTGGATAACATCCTGCGACCTCATCTGCTGCCATTCCTGCTAGACCACCCAGAACTGAGAACCTTTCAGCATGACAACGCTCGTCCCCATGCTGCTCGCTTTACCACTGCATTTCTCCAAGGCGAGAACATCAACACCATGCAGTGGCCTGCGTTCTCCCCTGACCTGAATCCCATAGAGCACCTGTGGGATGAGCTTGGGAGACGCGTAGTTGGCAGGGCCAGGACATGGGCAGAGCTGCTTCAGACATTGAGGACTGAGTGGGACAGAATCCAGCAGCAATCCATCCAAAGACTGGTAGGCAGTATACGCCGACGATGCACTGCCTGTATCGAAAACAATGGTGGCCACACACGCTATTGAAAGGGGACTGACATTGCACCCTGTGCTGTTCTGTACTGTAGAACAAACTGATGAGATGGTGTATCTTGGTCAAAAACTTGACATGTCATCAATAAAATGCCAATGTTTCAATAAGCAATTGTTGGTTTGTTTTATTTTGAACTGTTACAATTTTATTACATTTCAAACAAGTGATAAGTTTCTTTTGCGTTTTCGGTCTTTTTGAAGTTGGTCAAAATGGTCAAAGTTTTTGGTCAAAATGCCCATTTTGCACTGGCCTTTTTAAAGCCAATATCAAGACATCACGTGCAGCTCATTAAAATCATCCCGTACCCCTTGGCTAATCACTGACAGGCAAAACGGCTGTTCAACAGCTGTGCTATGAAGTGACCATTGAAGGTTCAAGTGACCATCCATGACCGTTTTGTCTGACAGTGAGGACACTATTGTCCACAAATAAGTTCACACATTTACTACACGCAGTGTTATTGTTGATATTTAAAGGTTTCAAAGGTGGTAAGTTTCTTTTGCGTTTCAGTATACAAAGGCCATTGACATCTTCGAATAGTTGAAAAATTTCTTTGCCAAGCAAAACTTTGACTGGAAGAAAAATTTGGGTACTCTGTGCACAGATGGAGCACCTGCGATGCTTGGCAACACATCTGGTTTTACTGCTCTGGTGAAGAAAGAAGCTCCTCACGTCATCATGACTCACTGTTTTCTACATCGGCATGCACTGGCATCAAAGACTCTGCCAACAATCCTGAAAGAAGTCTTGTCTACTGCCGTGAAAGTCGTCAACTTCATCAGAGCCAGGGCTCTGAATCATCGCGTTTTCAAGAGGTTTTGTCACAAAATGGAAGCAGAATATGAAGTTCTTCTCTACCACACAGAAGTTCGCTGGCTTTCCAGAGGACAAATATTGAAGTGCTTGATGGAACTTAGGGCAGAAGTTTCACTTTTTTGAGAGAAAAAGGAAAGTCCACTCTCAGAACAGTTTGACAGGTAGGAGTTCCTTCATGGCTTGGCTTATTTGGCGGATATTTTTGGCCATATGAATGTGGTAAATCTTTCGATTCAAGGCCCGGCAGTCACCATTATGGATGCTGCTGAAAAGCTACAAGCTCTTTTGGCCAAGCTGCCACTGTGGAAGAAGAGATTGGAGGCAGACAACTATGCAAACTTTCCAATGCTGGAGGAAGTGCTTCTGCAGGATGGAGTCGAGAGAGACAAAGCCCTGTCAATTTCTCTGCAGGCAGAAATGTGCAGACGCCTGGAAACCCTCGCAGAACTCTTTCGAAGGTTACTTCTGCTCAGATGACCTTAACGTTGAAGGTGGATTCGTAATCTTTTCCTTGCTGATATAAATTGTATTAATGATGCAGACCTTGCCAAAGATGACCTCATTGACCTGAGGACAAAGGAAATGATACGACATGAGTTCAACTCGAAGAGTCTTGGAGAATTTTGGTGTTCCTTGGCACAAGCCCACCCTCGTCTGGCAAAGCGAGCTGTGGGAGCTCCGATTCCGTTTGCAACCACATATCTTTGCAAGTCAGGATTTTTAGCACTTGTTACCATCAAAACGAAAAGTAGAAATCAATTGGATGTCAAACATGACATGCGTGTTGCCTTGTCAAAGACCACTCCCCAATTTCATCTTCTTATTGAAGCCAAACAACAACAGCCTTCTCACTGAAATGTACCTTTGAGCAGAATTGAAGTTTATTATCTTGCCAAAACGAAGTTTTTGCAAGATGTATCAGTCAGCTTGTATGTTTGTTATCTTGCCAAAACGAAGTTTTTGCAAGATGTATTAGTCAGCTTGTATGTTTGTTTGTTTGTTTTTTTGTTTTTTTGTTTGTGGTTAATCATTTTTTTTTCACGTTTAGATCACTCTGTAGACCACAGTTATTATTGGAAACTCCTGTAACTTCGCATATCAGAGTCCTATAGAGATACCCTTCAGCACACAAAATTTTGAAGGTCAAGGTCAAAGGTCAAGGTCACTTTGTGGTCAATCATGGAGGTCGACGAAACCCTTATTTTTTGAGTAACTTTGATCGGATCGTCTCCAAACTTCATGGGAATCTAGTATATGGTCCGGCGCTCAGCTGATTAGTTTTTGGTGGCGATCGGCCTTGACCTTCATGGTTAGCGCTGGAGGTCGAAAATTATTGACCCCAAGGTCAAATTTTGAAATCGTAGGTACCATATCGAGTAATACCTCATATGAATGCCCTTGATGAGTGCTTCCCAGATCTGTAAACAGTTTGACGCTATGACGTCATTTGATGACGTCATGACGAAAAAACGGAATTTTCATGAAAAAATTATTTCCTCAGTTCTCATCAAAATCTTTCAATATTTCATGTGCGTTGGTCATGAAGACATACTATTCACCATACGAAATTATTAAGGTCAAGGTCAAATGGCAAGATACGGTTCACCCTGTGGGTGACATATGTTCATTTTTTTGTTTGTTTGTGGTTAATCATTTTTTTTTCACGTTTAGATCACTCTGTAGACCACAGTTATTATTGGAAACTCCTGTAACTTCGCATATCAGAGTCCTATAGAGATACCCTTCAGCACACAAAATTTTGAAGGTCAAGGTCAAAGGTCAAGGTCACTTTGCGGTCAATCATGGAGGTCAACGAAACCCTTATTTTTTGAGTAACTTTGATCGGATCGTCTCCAAACTTCATGGGAATCTAGTATATGGTCCGGCGCTCAGCTGATTAGTTTTTGGTGGCGATCGGCCTTGACCTTCATGGTTAGCGCTGGAGGTCGAAAATTATTGACCCCAAGGTCAAATTTTGAAATCGTAGGTACCATATCGAGTAATACCTCATATGAATGCCCTTGAGTGCTTCCCAGATCTGTAAACAGTTTGACGCTATGACGTCATTTGATGACGTCATGACGAAAAAACGGAATTTTCATGAAAAAATTATTTCCTCAGTTCTCATCAAAATCTTTCAATATTTCATGTGCGTTGGTCATGAAGACATACTATTCACCATACGAAATTATTAAGGTCAAGGTCAAATGGCAAGATACGGTTCACCCTGTGGGTGACATATGTTCATTTTTTGTTTCATTTGCACAATTTGGATATATTTCATTTTATTCAGGGAATGGTCATTGATTTTTGCATGAAAAAAGTGAGATACAGTCACGTGAAAAAGTAAGTACACCTCATGTAAAGTTTTGACTTTTTCAACATATTTCAACATACAGCTATTTGATCTTCATTTCAACAATATTGATAGATAAAGGTGATATAATATAACAAATATCATGAAACATTTACATTTTGTAGTCCACTGCATAATTTAAATAAACATAAATGCAAATTTTGCATGTGGAAAAAGTAAGCACACCCCAACATTTATCACTACTTCAAATCCCTAAAATTAGAAGCAGATGCACCAGCTCAGGTGCAAATGATTAGAACATCGTTAGAGAAGATCTTGGAGGAACCTGTCTTATTTAAACCTCAGACATTTAGTTTGGTTTGCTCTTTGTTGTTGAAGTGTGCGGCATCACCATCATCAAAAGAGCTCTCTGAGGCCTTCAGAAAGAAGGTTATAGATGCCTACGAGTCTGGGAAGGGATTTAAAAAGATCTCCAAACAATTTGAAATCAATCATTCGACTGTCCGGAAGATCGTCTACAAGTGCAGAAGATTCCAAACAACTGCCAACTTGTTCAGGCCAGGCCGCCCCAGCAAGTTCAGCACGAGAGCAGACCGCAAGATGCTGAAAGAAGTCTCTAAGAACCCCAGAATGTCATCATGGGACCGACAGGTAGCTCTTGCCACTGTTGATGTCAAAGTGCACGAGTCTACCATTAGAAAGAGGCTGCACAAATTTGATCTACATGGGAGGTGTGCCAGGAGGAAACCTTTGCTGTCCAGAAAGAACATCAGGGCAAGACTAAAGTTTGCCAATGAACACCTCGGCAAAGACCAGTACTTCTGGAACAATGTGCTTTGGACAGTTGAGTCAAAGGTAGAGCTATTTGGCCACAGTACCAGAAGACATGTTTGGCGAAAACCAAAGACAGCATTTGACCACAAGAACCTGATACCAACTGTAAAGCATGGTGGTGGAAATATTATGGTTTGGGGCAGCTTTGCTGCATGAGGGCCTGGGCAGCTCACCATCATTGAATCCACTATGAATTCTTCATTGTACCAGAGGGTGCTTGAGGATAATGTGAGGCCATCTGTCGGAGAAGTTGAAGCTCAACCGAAGGTGGACCTTGCAACATGACAATGACCCTAAACATACCAGTAAATCCACCAAGGAATGGCTGAAAAGAAAGAAATGGAGGGTTCTGAAATGGCCAAGTCAAAGCCCGGATCTAAATCCCATCGAGATGTTGTGGGGGGATTTGAAATGAGCTGGACATGCAAGAAACCCCTCAAACATCGCACAGCTGAAAGAATTCTGCATGGAGGAGTGGGCAAAAATTTCTCCCAGTCGATGTCAGAGACTGGTAGACAGTTATAAGAAATGCCTACTTGAGGTTGTTTCTGCCAAAAGGGGCAATACCACCTATCAGAACCAAGGGTGTACTTACTTTTTCCACATGCGAAATTTGCATTTATGTTTATTTAAATTATACAATGGACTACAAAATGTAAATGTTTCATGATATTTGTTATATTATATCACCTTTATGTATCAATGTTGTTGAAATGAAGATCAAATAGCTGTATGTTGAAATATGTTGAAAAAGTCAAAACTTTACATGGGGTGTACTTACTTTTTCACGTGACTGTATATTCTTTGCAAAGATTGTTTTTTTTATTCTGACTATGACGGTATGTGAAGAAAATAATTTTCCTATGCAATAGAATTTATTCATTGCATGCAAAATTTTGTGTTTATGTGCTTTTGTGCATTTTTCTGGGGAGGGGTCCAGATCTTTCAACAGATTCTCAAAGGGGTTCACGACTCAAAAAAGATAAAGAACACCTGCCCTAGATGTTAGTACATTGCTGCGGGGATTTGCTTCCATTCAGCCACAAAAGCATTAGTGGGGTTGGGCACTGATGTTGGGCGATTAGGCCTGGCTCGCTGTCAGCATTCCAATTCATCCCAAAGGTGTTCAATGCGGTTGAGGTCAGGCCTCTGTGCAGGCCAGTCAAGTTCGTCCACACAGTGACCTCTGTGTCACTCCACCTCCACCTCTGTGTAGTGAAATTATACCGAAGGTGAACCCAGGGAGTGCTCGCTTATCCCACTGAAAGGGGCGTCTATAAGACCCGGGACAACCGGGGCGCACGGACACTCCAGCGGCACTTACTGTGACATAGTCCTGTAGTTTGAATGGTACGTACGCCCCTATATGCTGTGCTTGCTTTGTTTTACCTATTGATATCGGACATTGCCCATGTAACACTCCGATTCTAATGTCTGTTGCATGAATGTATTTTACAGGATGTTACTTCAGATCTAAATGATATTAAACCTACCCAAGGGACAAGTCGTGTCTGTGCTTGATTTTCACGACATTTAATATCATTTAGATCTACGAAATGACTGACCACAAGATGATCATGGTACCGATTCTCGGCGCCGACGCTCAAGCTGAGGGGTCGGGATCAGAGTTCACCCACTGGCTCAAAACGCTGGAGAATTACTTTGCCGCTCACGAAACAGAGCCCACCGCTGCGGTGAAGCTGTCCGTGTTACAGTCAAAGGTCCATCACAGCGTTTACCGGAGCATTGCTCGATTTGAGACGTACGCTATGGCTCTGGCTAAAGCGACTAAAGCGACTTTACGTAAGAGCTAAAGCGACTTTACGTAAAGACACGGAGCGCCGTGCACGGCCGGCATCAACTCTCCCAGCGGCGACAACAACCCTCAGAATCGATCGATCGCTCGCTACGCGCAGGAGCTGCGTTACCTATTGGCGGACTGCGTGCAGGAGGTACGGACCCACGAGCAAGTGCAGGACGACCTGCTCCGAGATTCATTCGTCTCCGGAATTAATTCTGGAGTCTTGAGGCTCCGACTCTTGGAGGTCACGGAGCTGACATTTACGGAGGCACTACGGCTGGCACGCGTCTTTACAGATGCCCGTGAACAATCCACCGCTTATGACCACCCCCGAGTCGTGGCGGGGACTTCTCAACTCGCGCGACCGGAGAGGGTTACCGCCGAGGATATGGGGGAGGACCCGACCACCACGACCGAGATTCTGGGTGCTCCTGAAGCGGACTCCGCTTCCGGCCTAACTGCTGCTGCCGCTGCCCGGCCACGGCCTGACCGGTACGCGGTGTTATTTTTGTGGGAATCGGCAGCACCCTCGATCTGAATGCCCGGCTCGGGAGGCCATATGCCACCTGTTCTCCACCAAGGGCCATTTTGCAAAGGTCTGCAGGAAGGCCGCACGGGGCACGCGCACCCGCGCGACCTTGAATGGGCTTATCGCTGAGCCAACGGATCGAGCACCGGACGGGGCGCCTCACTCGGCTTTGATGAGCAGACCTCCTTCTCGCGGGCCTCTGGCTGCACGCACGACCTTGGTGAGATACACCGGGCCGCCGAAACAAATGGCGCGAACGCGACCGGCCGCGGAGCGACCGACCTTGACTGGCGTTCGAACGCCTTCTTCTAACAAGCAACATGCTCCTGCTTTGGAAACTCCTCTCGATGTGCGGCAAACGCAGCACGTGACTCAAGCGCCATCTGACGGCGGCTCTTACGAATTACATGCACTCACTCTGGCATATGAAACTGCAGATGGCAGTGATTCTTCTCACGTGACTCGAGCGCCATCTGGCGGCGGCTCTTACGACTTACACACACTCACTCCGGCAAATGAAACTGCAGATGAGCCAACTATGCGCTTGTCACGAGGATCCTCCACGGGCTGCCCGAATGACCGGCAAACTGCAGCCGACGTGGGAACATCCTCTGACAGTGGGTATTACGATTTATATGCTCCTGCTGAGGCCCAACCTGCCGACGATGCCCGGAAGATTGCAGCCGGAGTGGGATCCACCCGCGAAGCGCGATCTTCTCACCCGGCCGGTACAATACCTGCCGGGTCTGCCGGCCTTGCGCAGGCCATCATTCCGCTCAAGGTTGTGGGCGTTTTTGTGCAAGCTTCGATTGACACGGGGTCTACGGATAGTTTTATCGATCAACGACTAGTGCATCAACATGGGTGGCCGGTTCTCGGGACAACACGACGGATTCTTCATGGCCTCCCAAGGACTTCGGTTGAGCACAAAAGGGGCATGTCGATTGAAACTTGTGATAAAGGGACGCACGTTCCCGGACGTGTATTTCATGGTATTACCTGCTTTATGTGCCGACGTTCTGTTAGGACTTGATTTCCTTAAGCGACATGGACGTTTGGAAATAGACTTCGGTGGGCCGGACACGCTTGCTGTGTGCGCCCTCGCTCAGATGGACGTGGAGCCTCTCTCGCTGTTCCCCAACCTGACCACTGATTGTACCCCTGTAGCCGTCAAATCGCGGCGCTACTCTCGCGCAGACGCGCAATTCATTGCGGAAGAAACGGCCCAGCTCTTAAAGGACGGTATTATAGAACCCAGTAGGTCACCGTGGCGGGCCCAAGTCTTAGTGGTGCGAAGTGAGGCCCACCGCCGGCGCATGGTAATCGACTACTCACAGACGATTAATCGTTCTACACAGCTGGATGCCTACCCCTTACCGGGGATGGATGCCCTGGTACGCCAGGTGGCCCTGTATTCCGTTTATAGCACTCTCGATCTGCGTAGTGCGTATCATCAGGTCCCCATCTCTAGGGCTGATCGCGTCTTTACAGCCTTTGAATCGGGTCAGCGGTTGTACCAGTTCACTCGACTCCCTTTTGGGGTAACTAACGGGGTCTCTTGTTTTCAGAGGGCTATGGATGACCTCGTTGCGAAGGAGAACTTGACCGATGTCTTTGTCTATCTGGACAACCTTACTGTTTGTGGATATGACCAGGAGCATCACGACGCTAATCTGAAGCGCTTCCTCGAGGTCGCGCGGAAATATCGCCTAACCATGAATGCGGCTAAGTGTCGTTACTCTCTACGCACGGTAGATCTTTTGGGGTACACCGTGACCCATGGCTCTGTCTCTCCGGATAAGGAGCGTCTGCGACCTTTGCTCGATATGGCTCCGCCTAGCTATCGGGCTTCGCTGAAACGCGCTCTTGGGCTGTTCGCCCACTATTCAAAAAAAAACAAACAAAAAAAAAAAAAACACCTTTAGAGGGCATTTTTCCCCGCAAGTGGGGGTTGGCCTTTTTCGGGAACTGTGGTTGTTGTTGTTTTTCGGTCCCCTTTTTGAAGCAATGTTTTACGGCCGGATGCCCTTCCTGACGCCAACCCTTTTTGCCGCCTTTAACGACAAGCAGGGAATTACCAGTGAACTGGTACTCAATTTGCCGACCTCGGAAGGATGACAGGCTTAGTCAACCCCCCTGGCGTTAATTCAGCGATTGACCGGGATTCGAACCCAGGATCCTAGGATCCTAAGCCGGCACCCGAGCCGCTAGCCCAACACCAACACTCACTCGCCCACTATTCAAAGTGGGTGCAAAATTTCTCCGCGAAGCTCCGCCCCCTCATGGCCTGCGACACGTTCCCCATGGGCCCGGCCGCCATGGCGGCCTTCGAGGGCCTTAAAGCCGACATCGCTGGCGCCGCTGTAGCGACGATTGACGAGAGTGCCTCTTTCGTTTTGGAAAGTGATACCTCGGATCATGCGATAGCGGCGACTCTCTCCCAAGGGGGACGCCCTGTGGCTTTCTTTTCGCGGACTCTCACCTCCGCTGAGCGGAGGCATTAGTCTGTTGAAAAGGAAGCGTACGCGATCGTCGAATCAATTCGGCGATGGCGGCCGTACCTGCTTGGGCGGTGTTTTCAAATCGTCACGGACCAACAAAGCGTTGCATTTATGTACGACACCTTACATGCTCAGCGCATAAAGAATGAGCAAATCACCCGTTGGCATATCGAACTCGCCGACTTCTGCTACACCATCAAATACCGCCCGGGGAAGGATAACCTGGTCGCCGACGCCTTATCAAGGCCGGCCACTTGCGCGGGGGTTGTAACTTTGGAGGGACTGCGTGTCTTGCACGGCACTATGTGTCATCCCGGGGTGGCGCGTTTCGCGCATTTTGTGCGCAGTGGTAATCTGCCGTACTCGATTGAGGACATCCGCCGGATCTGCCGTGATTGCACCATCTGTGCGGAGCTCAAACCGCGTTTTTACAACCCTCCTATGGGGCGCTGGTTAGGGCTACTAGACCGTGGGAGCGCTTGGCGATGGACTTCAAAGGGCCGCTGCCGTTGTCGAGTAACTCTCGTTATCTGCTCACTATCGTTGATGAGTATTCACGATTCCCCTTTGCTTATACGTGCGGGGATATGTCGGCTGCCATGGTTATCCGGTGCCTGCAGAATTTGTTTTCTATGTTTGGGTATCCGGCCTACGTGCATACCGATCGGGGTGCGGTGTTCCTGTCTCAGGAGGTGAGGGGCTACTTGCTCCAGAATAATGTCGCTTCGAGCAACACCACCCCGTACCGGCCCCAAGCGAATGGGCAGATCGAACGCTTTAATGGGATTATATGGAGGGCCATCATGCTAAGCCTCCGGACCCTCGGCCGAGGCCTCGATAAATGAGCGTGGTCGCTACCTGCAGCTCTAAACTCGATCCGGGCTCTCCTATGTACCGCCACCAACCAGACTCCTCACGAAAGACTGTTCCACCACCCGAGAAGCTCGGGTAGTATCCAATCTTTACCCAGCTGGCTCGCTGAGCCGGGGCCCGCCTATCTCAAACGAGCGGTTCGCGCTAGCAAGTACGACCCCCTGGTTGATAAGGTGCAGGTCCTCCAGGCTAATCCCAAGCATGCTCGCGTGTTAACGGCGGACGGCCGTGAGTCTACTGTCTCCGTACGCCATCTCGCCCCATGTGGGGACGACGACAGGGATATCGACGAACCCATCTACGAGTCTATGGACTCTACCGAAGCTTCCTCTATGGAACTACTACCGTCACTTCCGTCGTCACCCACTCCCTTGCCAGAAGGCGCTGGGGCGCCCCCTCCGACACCCACCTCCGGCGACTATTCCGACGCGGGGGACTCCGGGCTTGGGGACGCCGTACCCGGTAGTTTCCGAACACGAACTGGCAGGGTAGTTCGCCGCCCCGACCGCTATGGGTGGACCGACTGACGTGGATTGACGTGACCCATCCGATTATTGCTGACGCTTGCTTGCCACCTGCCGGGCGGCAGTATAGTTCTAACGGCGGGGAGAATGTAGTGAAATTATACCGAAGGTGAACCCAGGGAGTGCTCGCTTATCCCACTGAAAGGGGCGTCTATAAGACCCGGGACAACCGGGGCGCACGGACACTCCAGCGGCACTTACTGTGACATAGTCCTGTAGTTTGAATGGTACATACGCCCCTATATGCTGCGCTTGCTTTGTTTTACCTATTGATATCGGACATTGCCCATGTAACACTCTGATTCTAATGTCTGTTGCATGAATGTATTTTACAGGATGTTACTTCAGATCTAAATGATATTAAACCTACCCAAGGGACAAGTCGTGTCTGTGCTTGATTTTCACGACACAGATCTCGACAAACCATTTCTGTATGGACCTCACTTTGTGCACAGGGGCATTGACATGCTAAAACAGGAAAGGGCCTTCCTCAAACTGTTGCCACAAAGTCGGAAGCACACAATCGTCGAGAATGTCATTGTATGCTGTGGCATTAAGATTTCCCTTCACTCGAACTAAAGGGCCTAGCCCAAACCATGAAAAACAGCCCCAGACCATTATTCCTCCTCCACCAAACTTTACAGTTGGTACTATGCATTCAGGCAGTTGCGTTCTCCTGGTATCCGCCAAACCCAGATTCGTCCGTCGGACTGCCAGATGGTGAAGCGTGATTCATCACTTCAGAGAACGCGTTTCCACTGCTCCAGAGTCCAATGGCGGCGAGTTTTACACCACTCCAGCGGACGCTTGGCATCGCGCATGGTGATCTTAGGCTTGTGTGCGGCTGCACAGCCATGGAAACACATTTCATGAAGCTCCCGACGAACAGTTGCTGTGCTGACGTTGCTTCCAGAACCAGTTTGGAACTCGGTAGTGAGTCTTGCAACCGAGCACAGACGATTTTTACAAGCTACACGCTTCAGCACTTGGCGGTGCCGTTCTGTGAGCTTGTGTGGCCTACCACTTTGCGGCTGAGCTGTTGTTGCTCCTCGACGTTTCCACTTCACAATAACAGCACTTACAGTTGACCGGGGCAGCTCTAGCAGAGCAGAAAATTGATGAACTGACTTGTTGGAAAGGTGGCATCCTATGACGGTGCCACATTGAAAGTCACTGAGCTCTGCATTACGGCCCATTCTACTGCCAATGTTTGTCTTTGGAGATTGCACGGCTGTGTGCTAGATTATATATAACTGTCATCAATGGGTGTGGCTGAAATAGCCAAATCCACAAATTAGAAGGGGTGTCCGCATACTCTTGGTCATGTAGTGTGTGTGTATATCTATATTATAATAGCCGTAGATGATTCTGTCTGTCTGTCTGTCTGTCTATCTGTTGGGTGTCTGTCCGGGGTGTGGCTTACTCGGTTTGCAGAGTCGCTCCACCCATAGCTCCACCCATTCTGGGAGTGGCTATAAACAAATATCCACCATTTTATTAACTCGCATAGCTTTGAGTCCTGTTTTGTAGGCCCGTGGTGTCTTGCTCTCCCCCAGTTTTATTTCAAATCAAATTCGATAAATCATTTCATTTTTCACAGTCGCTAACATAGTTTTAGACTCGGTTGAAAAAAAACGGGAAGAAAATCCGATGAAAGTTGCCGTTTATAGAACGAAATGAATTCTCAAAGGCCTGTAACTTCAAGGCCATTGAGTCTCTCTCACGCCTTTATCTCCAATCTAACTCACCATATGATTTCATTTTTATCGATGGTTTTACTTTTAGACTCGGTGTCAGCAATAATTGAGAACAATCCACACACGCGGGAAAATGCAGAGATATATTTTTTAAAATCGCGTCATGGTGTATCATACACCGCCCAACATGACACCACCGGCAATGTGTCGATATATATTAAAAATTCGCTTTTGCTTTTCCGTTATGATATATTACTATTTCGTTTGATGATAGTCGTCACAAAAACGTCAACAATGATGCCGACATATATTTCTTCGTTTTTATTTCATTCAACATATTAGCCGGAAGTAAAATATGTTTCAGGAAATTACCGAGAGATATTTCTTCGTTTTTTTTATTAGTTATGTGCGCATACACTTCAAATAGGTTTATTTGAAATCTTTAATTTTCCACAAACATTCCACACACGCGGGAAAATGCAGAGATATATTTTTTAAAATCGCGTCATGGTGTATCATACACCGCCCAACATGACACCGACGGCAATGTGTCGATATCTATTTTAAATTCGATATATCATTTCATTTTTCACAGTCGCTAACATAGTTTTAGACTCGGTTGAAAAAAAACGAGAAGAAAATCCGATGAAAGTTGCCGTTTATAGAACGAAATGAATTCTCAAATGCCTGTAACTTCAAGGCCATTGAGTCTCTCTCACGCCTTTATCTCCAATCTAACTCACCATATGATTTCATTTTTATCGATGGTTTTAGAGTCGGTGTCAGCAATAATTGAGAACATTCCACACACGCGGGAAAATGCAGATATATTTTTTAAAATCGCGTCATGGTGTATCATACACCGCCTAACATGACACCGACGGCAACGTGTCGATACATATTAAAAATTCGATATATTATTTCATTTTTCACAGTCACTAACATAGTTTTCGACTCGGTTGAAAAAAAACGGGAAGGAAATCCAATGAAAGTTGCCGTTTATAGAACGAAATGAATTCTCAAACGCCTGTAACTTCAACTTCAAGGCCATTGAGTCTCTCTCACGCCTTTATCTCCAATCTAACTCACCATATGATTTCATTTTTATCGATGGTTTTGGACTCGGTGTCAGCAATAATTGAGAACATTCCACACACGCGGGAAAATGCAGAGATATATTTTTAAAAATCGCGTCATGGTGTATCATACACCGCCCAACATGACACCGACGGCAACGTGTCGATATATATTAAAAATTCGCTTTTGCTTTTCCGTTAAGATATATTACTTTTTCGTTTGATGACAGTCGTCACAAAAACGTCAACAATGATGCCGACATATATTTCTTCGTTTTTATTTAATTCAACATTATTAGCCGGAAGTAAAATATGTTTCAGGAAATTACCGAGAGATATTTCTTCGTTTTTTAAAATTAGTTATGTGCGAATACACTTTAAATAGGTTTATTTGAAATCTTTAATTTTCCACAATATAATTTACTTGCCATTTATCATTTGATGATTACGAGACAAATTCCTCTTGAGGATCGTGACAATTCATGCGCTGCGTGGAAACTTCTATTTCCAAAATGAATGAGACGATCGATGAAGAACGCAGACTTGAACAGGATGCAGCAAGAAAACGAATGAGACGGGCGAACGAGTCCATCGACGAACGTCAATGCAAACTTGCGGGGTCACCCGTGGGAATCCCACGGGCATGGATGTGTGTGACATTTCGACATATTGAGTTAGATGCTGCACATTCATTTTTACAAAATGGTTACTGGCAAGTCATCAGATCCAGAAATGGTGTAAAAACCACCGTTTAGAGGCCATTTTTCCCCGCAAAGCGGGGGTTGGCCTTTTCGGGGACCGTGGTAGTTGTTGTTTTTTTGTCCCCTTTTTGAAGCAATGTTTTACGGCCGGATGCCCTTCCTGACGCCAACCCTTTTTGCCGCCTTCAACGACAAACAGGGAATTACCAGTGAACTGGTACTCAATTAGCCGACCTCGGAAGGATGACAGGCTGAGTCAACCCCCCTGGCATTAATTCGGCGATCGACCGAGATTCGAACCCAGGATCCTAAGCCGGCACCCTAGCCGCTAGCCCAACACCAGAAATGGTGTCATGAACACAATTTATTTACGCACAAGCACAAAAGCAAGACGGGCCGATTTCCGATTCCGACGGGCCGACGGGCGAGACGGGCCGATTTCCGATTCCGACGGGCCGATTTGGAGCAAGAAAAAGAACGAGACGGGAGAAAAAGGAGAGAAACGAGACGGGGAAAGCCAATTGGAGAGGCGAGTGAGGCGCGATTGGAGAGGAGTGTGAGGCGCGATTGGAGAGGAGTGTGAGGCACGATTGGAGAGGAGTGTGAGGCGTGATTGGAGAGGAGTGTGAGGCACGATTGGAGAGGAGTGATTGGAGGGGAGTGTGAGGCACGATTGGAGAGGAGTGTGAGGCACGATTGGAGAGGAGTGTGAGGCGCGATTGGAGAGGAGTGTGAGGCGCGATTGGAGAGGAGTGTGAGGCGCGATTGGAGAGGCGTGTGAAGGATTGCAGAGGAGAGGAGTGTGAGGGATTGGAGAGGTGAGGGATTGGAAAGGAGAGGGATGTGAGGGTTTGGAGAGGAGAGGAGTGCTAGGTGGAGAGAGGAGAGTGTCAGGTGGAGACAGGAGAGTGTCAGGTGGAGACAGGAGAGTGTCAGGTGGAGAGGAGTGAGGGGTCACATATTATGTGAAATAACTAAATTCACACCATTTCTGGATCTGATGACTTACCAGTAACCATTTTGTAAAAATGAATGTGCAGCATATAACTCAATATGTCGAAATGTCACACACATCCATGCCCGTGGGATTCCCACGGGTGACCCCGCTAGTATATATATATACAGTGAAACCTTGACTTACGAGTTTAATTCGTTCTGTGACCGAGCTCGTAACTCAATTTGCTCGTTTCTCAAATTAAATTTCCCCATTAAAATGCATTGAAATGCTATTAATCCGTTCCAGCCCGCCAAAAACCACACCAATTTTTAAAAAAATATACAGTATATATAAAAATATCTCGCGCTTTATATTTCACCTGTATGCAGCATACAAGTTGGCAGGATGGCCTGGACTGGAGGGACGCACACTTGACTCTAAACTGTCCAGCCTGGGTTTGAATCCGGACCCAGCTATAACCTGTCATGGGTGAATCACAGGCAGGGTGATTCATCAATGTGTGTACCGCTAAACTGGGCGCCCCGTTTGCGTCCCATTAGTTGTTGGATGTTAAGGATCTCACCGTGTCTTCCACAAAGAGAAGGCGAGCTATCGCCGGCACTCTGAACAAGTTGTGGCCTGGCATGCCCTTCTCCTCTGCCGTTATATACGTCCTCCTCGGCATCTTTTTCCAGAAGAGCCCTGTCTCGTCACAGTTGAAGATTTGCTGGGGGATGTATCGTTCGGCTTCTATCAGTTCGGCAAAAAGTTATAATAAAATCTTCAGCTGCCTTCACATCCGCCTCACCAAGTCGACAACACGCACACCTCGCTCATGTTTTTCGACGATTGCGTGTTTTATATCCAAGCACATCATCCTTCTTCTTCTCAGTACTGCCCTTGGCACTCAATTTCTTAGGACCCATGGTTAAACTAGAAATTTTCCAAAATAACCAAAATGCGAAAACAAAGCAGCAGCTATATACGGCAGAGATGCTTGCACGGCAAGATAACCACGTGACCGGAACCCACCTGGTGGCGGGTGGCGGAAGCTCGTAACTCAGATCTCGGCTCGCATCTCAAAGCAATAAACCGCCCGAGCGACGGCTCGTATCTCGGAAAACTCGTAAGTTGGTGCACTCGTAAGTCAAGGTTTCACTGTATATATATATATATATATATATATATATATATATATATATATATATATATATATATATATATATATATATATATTATATATATATATATATATATATATATACTAGCAGAAGTACCCGGCATTGCCGGGCGGGGGAGGGGAGGGGAGGGGAACGGGGGGGGGGGGGAGGGGAGGGGAACGGGGGGGAGGAGAGGGGAATGGGGGGAGGGGAGGGGAATGGGGGGGAGGGGAGAAGAGTGGGAGGGGGAGGGGGAGAGGGGAGAAGAGGGGGGATGGGGTGGGTGAGGGATGGGAGGGGGTGGGAGGGGGGAGAGGGGGAGGAGGGAGGGGAGGAGGAAGGGGGGGAGGGGGAGGGGAGGGGCGAGGGGAGGGGGAGGGGAGAGGGAGGGGAGAGGGATGAGGGGTGAAAGGGGAGGGTGAGGGATGGGAGGGGGGAGGGGAGGGTGAGGGATGGGAGGGGGGAGGGTGAGGGATGGGGAGGGGGAGGGTGAGGGATGGGAGGTGGGGTGAGGGGTGGAGGGGGGGAGGGGAGTGGGAGTGGGAGGAGGTGGGGGAGGGGGAGGGGGAGGGGGGAGGCGGAGGGGGTAGGGGGAGGGGGACCGGCAGAGGTACCCGGCATTGCTGGGGCGGGGGAGGGGAGGGGAGGGGAATGGGGGGGGGAGGGAGAAGAGAAGGGGAGCGGAGAAGAGGGGGGAGGGGAGAAGGGTGGGGGAGGGAGGGGAGAAGGGAGGGGGTAGGGTGAGGGGGTAGGGTGGAGGGGGAAGGGAGGGGGAGGGGGGAGGGGGAAGGGGGAGGGGAGGGGGAAGGGGGAGGGAGGGGGAAGGGGGAGGGGAGGGGGAGGGGAGGGGAGGGGAGAAGGGGAGGGGAGGGTGGAGGGGTAGGTAGGTGGAGGGAAGGGAAGGGGGGATGGAGGGGGGAGGGGAGGGGGAGGGAAGGGGATGGCCAGTCAACAATGGACGTTGCAGTTCTCATGGTCGGAGAGCAGCACAACAATCGGACATAGTCCTGCATATTCGGAACAGCACGAAGCGGATTTTAGAGACTCACCGATCCTGTGACGCCCTCCAGTACCGGCGTTGCCGGGCGGGGGAAGGCAGACCCGTACATTCGCCCTCTCAACTCAAGCTCACTCAGACAAAAGCCTCGCACAAATTACACCGTGAAGGCCCAATGGTCATGTCTATGCCACAAATCACGGGCGCACTGAATTGAAAATATATAGAACACTCATACTCCGTGAAAAGTGAAGCCGCCGTGTCGCCATCTTGGTCAGCACGACTCGACCAACTCGCTTCGCGGATCTCGTTTTGTGCGGCAATAAACTGCTCCAATCGGTTACGGAAGGGTTGTGGAAAGACGTTTCACAGCTGTTTCAAAGACATTTAATTCATATCGCACAAATCGATACAAAACACGATCGCATAAAAGGTGAAAAAACGTGTGTGGACGTGTGACGGGATGGAACATCACGTGATCGCTCTGAGCGAATCAGTCTGGCGGCGGTAATGGAACATCACGTGATCGCTCTGAGCGAATCAGCGAGCTGCTCTGGAACCGGCTGAGATTAGCGGGTACTTCGCTGAAATGCGCTGAGGTAAATATGAATAAAAAATATGGATCGTCAAATATTTTGAGTTCGGCCATGTTCGTCCCAGGCTCAATGGCCATGTCTATGTCAATCAAGCACGTAAGCCTCTCCGTTTAGGAGTCTATCGGTAACATTACACACACACACACACACACACATCACACACACACACACACACACACACACACACACACACACACACACACACACACACACAACACACACACACACACACAGTTTTATTTATATATATATATATATATACATATATATATATATGTACATTATATATATATATGTACATATATATATATATATGTACATATATATATATATGTACATATATATATATATGTACATATATATATATATGTACACATATATATATATGTACATATATATATATATATGTACATATATATATATATATGAACATATATATATATATGTATATATATATATATATATATATATATATATATATATATATATATATATATATATATATAGTCATCCTCGCTATATCGCGGTTCACTTTTCGCGGATTCGGTACATCGCGGTTTTTTCTCGCTAGTATATGTAAAATTATATCGCGGATTTTTCGCTATATCGCGGGATTTTGCGGTATAAATGTATTTTTATATACTATTATTTTAAATATTTTTGTGGTAAAATAAGCATTTCTAGCCTAAAAAATTAAAAAACGTAAAGAAATAAGAAAAATACAGTATTTAAAACATATTACAAGAAATAAAATACTGTACATAGTGTACAGTAGAAGGGTAGACAAAGAGTCGTGCGTATGGAAAACGCCAGTACATTCATCATCGTCATCACCTTCATCGTCTCAGTACTGCACAGCTAATTCATCATCATCTTCATCACGCAAGTTGTAGTATTGAAGAGCCGGGGCTCTTGCTTGATACGGACGAAATGACGGGCAAGACACAAACTCGTCCGAGAAGATATTTATTCTCAAAACCAACTCGGGAACACTGAAAAGCCCATTTATCGGGCTGCATTATAAAGCACAACCAGAAACCGAAAGCCACGCCTCTCAAGCGTGGCGTGCTTCGGTGAATCGGTGGTCACGTGATCAACAGGTGTAGCTGATTATACCCGCAAAGCGCGGCACGCTTTAGCGGTCACGTGACCAGCCACTCTCGCGCCGGGAATCCCCGCCGGTGACGGTCACCGGCTGGAGCAAGGAGATTCTGATGCTGGTCTTGCTTGGGGAACCCATGGGTAGCTACAGTATCTTCAATGGTGAGTACCCATTAGAATTTTATATGTTGTTAAAATTACGTATGTTTAAGAGTGTAAAAAGTGTTTAAGAGTATAGGAAGTGTTTATAAGAGTATGGGAAAGGTTAATAAGAGTGTGGGAGTTCATAATGCTTTAAAATATATATATATATAAAAAAAAAATATGGTCGCTACTTCGCGGATTTTCGTTTATCGCGGGGGGTTCTGGAACGTAACCCCCGCGATAAACGAGGGTTCACTGTATATACTGAAACGCAAAAGAAACTTACCACCTTTGAAACCTTTAAATATCAACAATAACACTGCGTGTAGTAAATGTGTGAACTTATTTGTGGACAATAGTGTCCTCGCTGTCAGACAAAATGGTCACGGATGGTCACTTGAACCTTCAATGGTCACTTCATAGCACAGCTGTTGAACAGCCGTTTTGACTGTCAGTGATTAGCCAAGGGGCACGGGATGATTTTAATGAGTTGCACGTGATGTCTTGATATTGGCTTTAAAAAGGCCAGTGCAAATGGGCATTTTGACCGAAAAATTTGACCATTTTGACCAACTTCAAAAAGACCGAAAACACAAAAGAAACTTACCACCTTTGAAACCTTAAATATCAACAATAACACTGCGTATAGTAAATGTGTGAACTTATTTGTGGACAATAGTGTCCTCACTGTCAGACAAAACGGTCACGGATAGGTCACTTGAACCTTCAATGGTCACTTCATAGCACAGCTGTTGAACAGCCGTTTTGACTGTCAGTGATTAGCCAAGGGGTACGGGATGATTTTAATGAGCTGCACGTGATGTCTTGATATTGGCTTTAAAAAGGCCAGTGCAAAATGGGCATTTTGACCGAAAAATTTGACCATTATGACCAACTTCAAAAAGACCGAAAACGCAAAAGAAATTTACCACTTGTTTGAAAGGTAATAAAATTGTAACAGTTCAAAATAAAACAAACCAACAATTGCTAATTGAAACATTGGCATTTTATTGATGACATGTCAAGTTTTTGACCAAGATACACCATCTCATCAGTTTGTTCTACAGTACAGAACAGCACAGGGTGCAATGTCGTCCCCTTTCAATAGCGTGTATGGCCACCATTGTTTTGGATACAGGCAGTGCATCGTCGGCGTATACTGCCTACCAGTCTTTGGATGGATTGCTGCTGGATTCTGTCCCACTCAGTCCTCAATGTCGGAAGCAGCTCTGCCCGTGTCCTGGCCCTGCCAACTACGCGTCTCCCAAGCTCATCCCACAGGTGCTCTATGGGATTCAGGTCAGGGGAGAGCGCAGGCCACTGCATGGTGTTGATGTTCTCGCCTTGGAGAAATGCAGTGGTAAAGCGAGCAGCATGGGGACGAGCGTTGTCATGCTGAAAGGTTCTCAGTTCTGGTGGTTTAGCAGGAATGGCAGCAGATGAGGTCGCAGATGTTATCCACATACCGCTGGGCGTTAAGATTCCCATCCACAACCACCAGTGGCGTCCTGTACCGGCCTGATATGGCTGCCCACACCATCACACTTGGGCCACCCCACCTGTTGGCTTGACGCACGCAACAATCGGCATATCGCTCGCCAGTTCTTCTCCAGACACACTCACGGCTCACGCCCATCAGGACTGTCCACACAGAACCTTGACTCATCGCTGAAAGCGACCTCGTTCCACTGCGCCAAGGTCCACCGCTGATGCTGCTGGCACCATCTCTGACGTTGCGGCGATGGGCAACCGTCATCACGGGGCCTCTGTATGGTCTTCTGGCAGTCAGACCATAGTCATGCAGTCGTCTTCGTGCAGTATCATTGGAGATCCGTGGGTTTGCACGCCCCGGAGTTTCTGCCGCAGTGCGGGATGCTGGACGGAATCGATCCCGCAGGTGACTTCGGACCATCTGCCTGTCCTGCCTTGCAGTGGTGACTCTTGGCCTCCCTGATCGAGGTCTGTCATCTGCAGAGTTGTGGAGGGTGTCTCTGTCCACCAGGGCCGATATCATCTGGTGTGAACAGCCAAGGCGACGTTGCCACCTCACGGTAGCTCAGTCCACCTTGCAGCATGCCCAGGGCACGCTGCCGTTGATCCTTGACAATCGTGGCATGTTGATTGAAATGCCCATTTTGCACTGGCCTTTTTAAAGCCAATATCAAGACACATCACGTGCAGATCATTAAAATCATCCCGTACCCCTTGGCTAATCACTGACAGTCAAAACGGCTGTTCAACAGCTGTGCTATGAAGTGACCATTGAAGGTTCAAGTGACCATCCGTGACCGTTTTGTCTGACAGTGAGGACACTATTGTCCACAAATAAGTTCACACATTTACTACACGCAGTGTTATTGTTGATATTTAAAGGTTTCAAAGGTGGTAAGTTTCTTTTGGCGTTTCAGTATACATATATATATATATATATATATATATATATATATATATATATATATATATATATATATATATATATATATATATTGTTGGGGATTTGGGAATTGTGTGTGTAATTTGATGTAAATTTTCCTTTTTTTGTATGCTGTAAATCCTGTAAATATCACCAAGTATCAAAGTATCAAAGATCAAAGGTCGTCTGTAGTTAGGCCATCACACACACGTAGCAAATCTATGATTTCCTTCATTAGTTATGTCCTTGTTCTATGTAGTTGAAGGCTCTGTTTTCCACTAGTTCATTACGTTGCATCAATTAAATAAGACAGGTCCCTCCGACGCCCCATGGCATCTTCCAAGTGCCAGGTTTGCCAGGTTTGCCAGGTTTGCCAGGTTTGCTGCAATTGACTCCTTTAGCCACTTTGCTGCATTTTCATCTCCTTTATCCACTTTGCTGCATTTCATCCCCCGTCCACTTTTTTGCTGCATTTGACTCCATTACGCACGAGGTAACCTCGGAGAAGAAAGGCGTGTCTCCACCTCGTCATAGAGGGGAGGAGTGAGTCAGCCCCGCTCAACCAACCAAGAACAAGGGGTTGGACTTGGAGAGGGTGTGGAGAGAAACATCGAGGAGCTTCGCGAAGGTTCAAGGGAGGGGCATATACAACCCGCGGTGGCACGGCCCCCAAAAAAGATATACGTGCGACGATTGTGAGAGCAGCAGGTCAAAAGAGAGAGATACGTGCGACGATTGCGCAGGCAGGAGATTGAGCGAGAAAGACGTGTCAGCCGATTTGGAGAGAAGGGGAGGACCAAAAGAGCCCGAGGCGTGCAGCGACAACCAGCCCCTGCCGCGTGCAACGAATACGTGTGCCGATGTCGCCCTGCTCGCTCCCAGCCTGAAAAGGACCGGCTTGCTGTGCGCCCTGCCAAGCCTTCCAGCTTGTGGTTCGACCTTCTTCTCCCTCCAGCCAAACCAACCTGCAATTTCCCCATCGTGTGAGTCTGCCCGCTTGTCCGTCTTTCATGTTGTCTTGGGGTTTATAAGTAAGACTGTTTAATATAAGCTAATCATTACACGATGTCTCCTGCTCCTTCCATTGCCTTGTAAATCGTATTTCCTTTCCTTTCTGCTTTAGTTGTGTGTAAGTAGTAATAAATCCTGTTATTCCCTACTTTGTCTTTTTCTTCTTCATGCTCTTTCGGTCGCTTTAGAGGTTTCCATCATTGCACACATGTGGCACGATTTGGCCAACGTTTAGGATCGGGTTTAGTATTGTTAATGGCTCGAACTTCGGGTTGCTAAAACCGCTCGGCAACTAGTCCCATCTAAAACCGGGGTTCGAGCGGTACTTGTCTCCCTGTTCTGCGGAGGGACGGATAAAGGTATTCGGGATAAACCCTGGACCCATAACCCTGATCCGTTCCATCCCGCGGGAGGGCGTTACAAGTACCAGGACCGGGGAGACGGCCAGCTTAACAGGACAAGGGGCTAATCACCCCTTGCTAACGGGCGAGCCGTCCCCCGTATCCGTAACAATATATATATATATACATCTATATATTGTTACGGTTTTTAGAACCTTCACTTTGTAAATTTAGTAGTAAATTTCCTGTGTACATTTCCCCTTAATTGGCTGTTAATTGAAATAAGTGCACCTTAGCTAGTCCATGTACAAGCATGCAGAAAACCATAGAACCTCTCAATAGTTATTTCTTTATTATGTGTATCAGTTAAGGCTGTGTCTCCACTAGTTGACCTTGCGCTGCACCAAATGAAATAAGATAGAGCCCCATTGCCAACTGCATTGCCTCCATTGCCAACTGCATTGCCTCCATTGCCAACTGCATTCACCCTCCATTGCACGTGTGCTCCAACTCGGAGAAGAAGGGCGTTGCCCGCCCATCGTCATCAGGAGGAGTCAGCCAGCCCCGATCGACCAACCAAGAATGAGTGGGTTTGGCTTGAGAGGGCGGAGAAAGAAACATCGAGCAGGTTCGAGGGCGGGGTTATAAAACCCATTGCATCAGCCCCCACCAAGAGATGCGTAAGAGAGAGATGAGCAAGGGAGCACGCACTAAAAGATATACGTGGAGGGAGGTGCTTGGAAGAGGAGAGATTCTGTGGAGAGGTGAGCTTGCGGTTCTGCTGGGAGAGACGCTGTTTCAACAGCCCCAGCAGCGTGAAGCCCTGACGTGCTGTTTTTCGAGCAACCTTGCTGTGTGAACCAGATTGCGGGAGTGTCGGCGGCCGTTCGCCTCCAGCCTGCCGTTCTGCCCGGACCTGAACCTTCCTCTCCTTCCAGCCATTCGTTCCTACCTGCAATTCCCCATTCGTGTGAGTCTGCCCGTTGTCTGTCCTTTGTGCTGTCTGGGTATAAGTTAAGCTTGTTTAAGGAATTGCTCTGTGTCCTTCTGCTCCTTCCATTTCCTGTATATTACTTTTATTTCTTCTCTTCTTCTTTGGTTTTGTATAGTAGTAATAAATCCCTGTTATTTCGTACCTTTGGGTTCTTCTTTCTCCTCCGATCGCTTTCGTCCTGTCCCCCATTGATATACGTGACACGATTTGGCCAACGCTCAGGATCGGGTTAGTCTTTGCAAAACGGCTCGAACTTCGGGTTGCTAAAACCGCTCTGCAACTAGTCAATCTAAAACCGTGGTTCGAGCGGGAGTCCCTTCCCTGCTTCGCGGTCAGGAGTAGCACTCAGGTCCTTGGGACTTTTCATTGACCAATTACCCTGGCTGCTCCCGACCAGAAGGAGCGTTGGGATTTCCAGGACTCACGTCGGTCAGTAACAGACAAGGGGCTAATCCCCCCTTGGTAAGGGGAAAAGGCCGACGTTGAGATCTGTAACAATTGGTGTCAAGGAGTTGGGATTTGGACCCGAAACAAATTTTTAAGAACATCGAAAAATTTGGTCGAAATTACGAGCAGCCGAAATTTTTTATTTAACATCCAAATTAAAATCGTGCCATGGATGATCAAGGTGATCGGATGCCGGTGGGGGTAGAAGAAGAGGGGTTGGAGGTAACCCAGGACCCCAGGGAAGCAGTGGGAGTAATGAAAGAGGGGGTTGGAGAAGGTGTAACAGTGGGGGTTGCAGGCGCGCGAGAGGGCGGCGCCTCGCACATGCCGGTGAAGGCCAAAACCGTTGTGCAAGTGAGTCCCGACATGCAGATGCTCATGACACAAATCCTAGCACAAGCGAAAAAAAGATGAAGCTAAAATGGATGCCATAATAGACGAAGCAAGGCGTAGTACTGAAAAAATGAAGAGGGACAGAGACCGCAGGCTGAGCGAAAAGGTTGCAGGGGTGCGCGACGGGGTAACGCGGGTCGAGGAGCGCCGGTTGAGCGAGTTGGAGCAAAGCGCGGGTAACTGGACCGGGGTAGAAATCGCGACCAGGGGTTTGGGGAAGCCGGCGACCGCTGAGGTAGAAGAGGGAATTTTAATAAAGCCAGCGGTCGTCGAGGTGAATAAAGAAAAAGCAGTAGTGGAAATTGGGATTGGAGAGACGGACTTGGTAGAGCAACAGCGGGAGGAAAAGATGGAAAATGTGCAAAGTCCATGCTCACATCACGATGCTGTGCTTAATAACCCCAATAAAGATTTGCAAGTGGTGTTGGAGCGAGGAGGAAGAAGAATCCCCCAGGTGAGTCGGCCTGTATATTGTGCGGGGGAGATTTTGTAGAAGGATGTTTGGCGGAAAAAGAATTTTCACGCGCTTGGGATCGAGAAAGCACCCGGGTGTTGGTGGAGGGTCCACTGTGAGTGGTGTGAGTGGAAATGGCGCGCTTGTGGAAAAAAAAGTGTGCATCGGGGAATGAGTGTATTACAAAGTGTGGGAATGATACCGAGTGCGAGGGCGAATGCACGTCGGAGGGTCTGTGTGAAAGAGTGTACGGAGTGTGACCCGGAGAGTGAGTTGGTGGTGGAACGTGTGTGAGAGTGTACACCTGAGTTAGTGGTAGCGCGTGATCGGGTGTGCAAAAGAGTGCACACCCATGGTTGTCACAGAGGATGTGACCGAGGAGTGGGCGCGAGGTGTGTTAAGCAAGTGTGCGAACGACGAGTGTGCGCAAGAAGGTGCGCGAGAGGTGTGGTGTGTTACAAGGAGTGCGGTGGTGGAATGGACGGAGTGTGTGGGATGCACGGGAGGCGCCGGGTTTTGTGAGTGTGAAAGGGGTCGCGTATGCGTGTGAGCCTGCAAGTGAAGCATCGACGTAGACCGGGGCAGCGTTTAGGGCGACGGACAGCCGACGCGAGCACTCGGTGCGCGGTACGCTTTGTTTGTTGCGGGAGCCGGCGGGGATCGGTGCCGCGTCACTCCTCTTTGGGGCGTCGTGCACGATTCGGGCCGGGCCCTGCACTGAATGGTCGGTGCCGCGTCAGAGCGGCGATCGGCGCGATTCCGGGGGAGGGGGGGGCGGGTCGGACCTTCGCCCCCTGGCAGGGACAGGGTTCCGACTGGGCGAGTTTCGGTCGTCGGGCCGGAGGCCGCAAAGTTCCACGCCGAGATGGTGCGTGGAATCTCGGCCCGAGCATGCCGCCTCCCCTGAACCGAAAGCCGGACGGACTCAACCTGCAGGCGACCAAACCACCCAAATTCATTGCTCGGCTTTGCGAAGCCGAGTTTTAATGATGTAACGACGCACCGAGGCTCAGATATAGCGGACTGTGATAATAGTGTTTTGATCCGAAATTGAGAATAGTGAATAGGATTGGCAGAAATGATTGGCAAATTTGATGGGTAGAAATGATTGGCAATGATTGGCAAATTTGATTGAAAAATAATTGGATGGGCAAAATTTTGATGGGTATTTGATAGTGGAAGATGCCCGATGTGGTGGGATGGCAACTCTGCCATCCCTCACATCCACCCTGGGCACATGAGCATTAGTTATGGGGTTATGGCAGTGTAAGCTCGTCGAGGGAGGGTTTGGATAATGTATAGGGATCTAGAGAAATGACAATAGGTAACGGTAGAGGTAAGTAGCGACATTGTACAGGTAGTCGGGGACGTAGAGAGGTTAGGATGGTTGTTAATGACGTGGTATGTGCTTAGTTTAAAGGGAAGACGAGGAGCACCAAGTTAGAAGGAAACCAGGTAGATCAGATGATGCAGTGTGTTTGTGGTTTATCGAATAAGGCATTGCGTATGGAAGAATATTTGTGTTGAGCAAATGAGACAATGCTCGTGAATGGTGCTGTGTGTGTGTGTAAAAGTGTATTCAGTAGCGTATTGTGAAAAGTGTGAGGCGATTGTGCATTGTATTGAATGAATGAAGAAGCCTGGGAGGAAGGAGGGTGCAAGTGCACCAGGTGTGTGAGCACAGGTGTGCAAGTGAACAGGTGTATGGAGAATGGTTGAATGAATGGTCTGGAGTAAATGGAGTATGGAATGGATGGTGTGAAGTGAGTATGGTGGAAAATGTGGAGTGGAGTGGTTGGTGCGAAGGGAGTGCATGGGGAGGATGGACCCCCATCACGAATACCCGGGGAGGGTAGTTTAAGAGTTACGTAGAGGGTATAGGTAAATTGTGGTTGGATATTGGCATCGGTGGTGCGCGTGGAAGAATGGTGTTTGGATGGGTGCATTAGTGACGTGGAAATGGCTGGGCGTGTGGCCTGTTAGTGTGTGTAGTTGAATGGGCACTCCGCCACTGTGAGGATGTCGGCCAGGTGAGGCCGCAGGTAGGCTCTGGGAGCCGGTAGAGTTGTTGTGGATGGGGCCCGAGGATCCGGAGGACGGACCCGGGTAGCCCAGTGCCAGAGAGGGCACTGAGGGGGTAAGTGCCAGGGAGGGCCTTCCCCAGTTAGATAGGTTAGGAAAAGGAGCAGGTAAGCTTGGAGGCAACTGCATTGGCGGAGGTGCGCAGGTGAGTAGACCTGCTGGCAGAGCCATACGACTCGGTCCCGAAATTGTGCAAAGGCACAGGGAGTTGAATCGGGGGAGTGAGACCTCAAATTGATGAGCACCACAGTTTGGTCAATGGGAATTGGTTTTTAGAACCCATAGTGTAAGATGGCCAATGGTTTGGCAGGGAAAGACCCCGGGTAGTGTAAAGTGTGTTAATGTCATTTAGGAAGTAGTTAGGATTGAAATCTCCTCGCACCATCTGCATCCACTCACCTGAGGTGACGACGGTGCTCCCCACCATGCCATGTTTTGTTATTTTATTTTTGTGCAAATGTTTTGGATTGTGAGATGCATCATGATGTGGGTGTGACATTGTGCAGTTTGTTCCATCTCTCCCTCCTTATGAGGATTGATGATGAATTGATGATGGCAAATTTGGTTCGACATTGGGATTGGGACGAATTTGGTATTAGGAGATATGGGGAAGACGTGATGCTAGAGACGAATTGTAAATTGTTTTGTAAATATGGGGTAAGGGCAAGGGTAGAGTAGGTGACAGGGGGGGCGGCGTACGGTAGGGACGAGCTTTCTCACTTCGCTCTCTGTGCGCATCTCGTTCTGCATTGCCTTGATTGATGTGTACCCTTGCGGCCTTACCCCTCGCTAACGCTGCATCTCTGTCTTCCTTCCCCGACCCATGGATCGTGCTCTCTGGGCACTGAGGGGGAGCGTGCGGGAGGCCACGTCTGTGTGCCCGAATTCTCGCTGCCAGCTGCTTGCATCGATGCACCACTTTATGGACCGCCGTTTTGCGGCCAAGCACCACAATATGGACCACGGTACTGTGGCCGAGCACCACTCATGGACCCCAAGTTTTGGGGCCTGGCCCCTCTGCTGGGACCAGCCATTGTGGCCAAAAGCCTTGCTTGTGGACCACGGTCAGGTGGCCCCTTTTTGCCATACAGGTGGACCACCCATAGCTGGCCCCTGTTGGCCATAAATAAAAACGGACACGTTTGGTACATTTTTATTTATCTTTGCAAATAGGCAGCAAGCAAGAAGAGCAAGAGAGACAACATCTGGAAGAACGACGGACCAGCAGAGCAGGAGCAGAGCGGAGCAGTCACAAGACCATCGGTGTGTTTATGTTTTATTATGGTGTAATGTCGCACTGGATGGTGCGTGACTGTGCACTTCGGTGCATTTTGGTGATTGGTGTTTTGGTGGTTTTGGTGCTGGTGTATCGATGCAGTGCATGCTGTCTCCTCCCTCCCACAGGAATTTTCTCTTTTTGTTTCCTAAAAAGAAAAATAACAAGTCCTGGGTTGCAGTAGTGTAAATACAAATACTGTAACTTGTAAATAATGCTCCCCACCGTCAATGTATAGTTTGAAAACCATTCCGTAATTCGGTTATTCTGTGGGTGTGAATCTGTTAGGTAGGGTGCAACGCAACAGGGGGACATATTTATTTGTGTTTTAAAACTGTCACACTCAGGGTCAGATTAATAGTAGACGGTTACCACACCTGAGTGTCACACTAAGTAAAGTTTTGTCGGCCGAGACGTGCCGTGAGGAATGAGGGTGTTGTGTTATGGTTTTTAGAACCTTCACTTTGTAAATTTAGTAGTAAATTTCCTGTGTACATTTCCCCTTAAATGGCTGTTAATTGAAATAAGTGCACCTTAGCTAGTCCATGTACAAGCACGTAGAAAACCATAGAACCTCTCTATAGTTATTTCTTTATTATGTGTATCAGTTAAGGCTGTGTCTCCACTAGTTGACCTTGCGCTGCACCAAATGAAATAAGATAGAGCCCCATTGCCAACTGCATTGCCTCCATTGCCAACTGCATTGCCTCCATTGCCAACTGCATTGCCTCTATTGCCAACTGCATTCACCCTCCATTGCCCGTGTGCTCCAACTCGGAGAAGGGCGTTGCCCGCCCATCGTCATCAGGAGGAGGAGTCAGCCAGCCCCGATCGACCAACCAAGAATGAGTGGGTTTGGCTTGAGAGGGCGGAGAAAGAAACATCGAGCAGGTTCGAGGGCGGGGTTATAAAACCCGTTGCATCAGCCCCCAACAAGAGATGCGTAAGAGAGAGATGAGCAAGGGAGCACGCACTAAAAGATATACGTGGAGGGAGGTGCTTGGAAGTGGAGAGATTCTGTGAAGAGGTGAGCTTGCTGTTCTGCTGGGAGAGACACTGTTTCAACAGCCCCAGCAGCGTGAAGCCCTGACGTGCTGTTTTTTGAGCAACTTTGCTGTGTGAACCAGATTGTGGGGGTGTCGGCGGCCGTTTGCCTCCAGCCTGCCGTTCTGCCCGGACTTGAACCTTCCTCTCCTTCCAGCCATTCGTTCCTACCTGCAATTCTCCATTCGTGTGAGTCTGCCCGTCGTCTGTCCTTTGTGTTGTCTGGGTATAAGTTAAGCTTGTTTAAGGAATTGCTCTGTGTCCTTCTGCTCCTTCCATTTCCTGTATATTAATTTTATTTCTTCTCTTCTTCTTTGGTTTTATATAGTAGTAATAAATCCCTGTTATTTCGTACCTTTGGGTTCTTCTTTCTCCTCCGATCGCTTTCGTCCTGTCCCCCATTGATATACGTGGCACGATTTGGCCAACGCTCAGGATCGGGTTAGTCTTTGCTAAACGGCTCGAACTTCGGGTTGCTAAAACCGCTCGGCAACTAGTCCATCTAAAACCGTGGTTCGAGCGGGAGTCCCTTCCCTGCTTCGCGGTCAGGAGTGGCACTCAGGTCCTTGGGACTTTTCATTGACCAATTACCCTGGCTGCTCCCGACCGGAAGGAGCCTTGGGATTTCCAGGACTCACGTCACTCAGTAACAGACAAGGGGCTACCCCCCCCTTGGTAAGGGGAAAAGGCCGCCATTGAGATCCGTAACAATATATATATATATATATATGTATATATATATATATATATATATATATATATATATATATATATATATTGTTACAGATCGCGGTTTAAGATGTTACTTACCGAGCGGTTTGGTATTGCCGCGACCTAACAGGATCCCCGACTCACCCGATTCCACCCAAACGTTGGCCGGGTCGCACCACAGCTAGTCAATAGGGAAAAGACAAAGGCGACGAATGCAAAGAGGAAAAAGAAGGCAAGAAAGGTTTGGAAATACGACTGAATTTATTGGCTATTTACACACAAGCAAAAAGAAAGCAATCAAGGTTTATTTACAACACATAAGACGCAGGTGACACAGTGCAAATACTAGCTTATAGTTATACAGACTTAACTTATTCCCAGGACAGAACAAACAAAAGACACTGACTCACGCGGGGAATGACAGGAGGTGGTCCGTTCAGCTGGCAAAGGCAGCCGGTTCGGCTCGTTCAGCCGTCGAGGTTCCGTTCCGACCTCGCGTCGTGGTTTAAAGCGAACACGACAACCGCTGGAACCAACGTGGTTGCGTCGACGCCACGACCCTCTCGCTCTCTCAGTAATGATGGGATTTCCTCTCAGGCAAGGCACGATCTCTCGCGTCAGGCAACCCTCTTGTGCTGTGCACTCATCACCTCTGTTGGTCTCAAGCCTTCTCTCTTCCCATCTCCTCATGCGCTCTTGCTCTGATGACCCAGCTCTTTGTGACCCTCCTTGTCTCAGCTCAAAGTGCATCTCCCTTTGGACACGCCCTGCCTTGGGTTATATAGGCCCCCGCCCCTCAACCTTTGCGAACCTCCCCGATCGCTCTTCCTCCGCCCTCTCTAGCCAAACCCCTGGCTCATGGTTGGTCGAGTGGGGCTGGCTCACTCCTCCCCTCTATGACGAGGTGGAGACACGCCTTTCTTCCCCAACCCTGCCTCGTGGCCAATGGCGGTTATTGGAGGGGAGGTAATATGGGCAATCGAGGCTCGGCAATGACGAGAGGGGATGTAATATGAAATGGAGATTTTTGGGGATGGGAAGGAAAGGGGATCTATTCTCTTTCACTGGTGCAATGGAGTATTTCAATTAATGGAAGACACAGCCTTACGCTAATACACATAATAAGGATATAACTGTCAAAAAAGATATATCGTGTCCTGCCTGTATGTTTTATGGACTAACTACGGGAACGCCCTTTGACCTTTATACAACCACAAACGGAGGGAGGAGGGGTGATATTTTACAACAACCTTTTACAACAACATTTTACCACAACAATAAAATAAATAAAAAACCATTCTCATATCCACAACAATATATATATATATATATATATATATCAGTCACTTTTCGATTTCATACCATCAGTGGTGAATGTGACGCAATACATGGCAGTGACGTCATTACTTGCGCTCATTGAAAGCTGGAGAACTGCACATATATTTGGATATATATATATATATATATATATATATATATATATATATATATATATATATATACATACATATATATACATATACTGTATATACATATATATACATATATATACATATATATACATATATATACATATATATACATATATATACATATATATACATATATATACATATATATACATATATATACATATATATACATATATATACATATATATACATATATATACATATATATACATATATATACATATATATACATATATATACATATATATACATATATATACATATATATACATATATATACATATATATACATATATATACATATATATACATATATATATATATATATATATATATATATATATATATATATATATATATATGTATGTATATATATACATACATACATACAGTCGGACCCCGCTATTCGCAGTCCTGCTATTGCGATTCGTGAGAATATTTAAGCGAGCGCTGTATCGAGTATGAAGATGGTCACCCATGTCTGGGATGTCCACATAGAAAGGACGGAGAAGGCTCTCAGCAAATGGATCGAGGGCAACACACAAAAGAGTATGCCTTTGAGTGGACTTCTCATTCATGCAAACACTGGCCTCAGATGGATAGCCGATCGGTTAACACCGAGGCAGCAGTTTTAGACTTGGTGGAATCTTTTAGGCGCGCGCTGGACGGGAAGGGGCTGAGTTCTTACCTTTACGGATGACCGCCACGGGGTTTATTCCTCGAACCCACAAACACAAATACGAGAAACGAGGAGTGGTGGATAACACGCACAGGTTTGAGCTGGGAGGGGAGGTGGTTCCATCATTGGTAGAGGCCCCTGTGAAGAGTTTGGGAAGATGGTATACAGTGGAGCTGAATGATGTGGGAAGAGTGGAGGAGGTCAGACACAAGCTTTTGAGAGGTTTGAAGAGGATTGATGGATGTGGTTTGCCAGGTAAGTTGAAGGTATGGTGTTTGAAGTTTGGGTTGATGCCACGAGTATTGTGGCCATTGATGATGTATGATATTGCAATTGGGCATGTAGAGAGGATGGAGGTTGTGGTGAGTGGGTTTGTGAGGAGGTGGTTGGGAGTGCCACGCTGTTTGACGAACATTGCCTTTTATGGTCAGCGTGGAAAACTCCAGTTTCCCTTGACATCATTAACCGAGGAGTTTAAGGTGGTGTGGGTGCGGGGTGTTCATGATGTTGCGGGATTCAAGTGATGCAGTGGTAAAGAATGCTCTCCCAGAGAAGAAGGGAAGTCGGAAGTGGATTGCAAGAGCAGAGGTGGACGAGATGGAGGAGCGGTTGCAACAGGAGGAGGTCATGGGGATGGTACAGCACGGGAAGCATGGCTTGGGGTGGATGGAGCATGAGCGATGGGGAAAGGCATGTGTGAAAGAGAGGAGGAAGATGGTTGAGAGGGAGTTGAGAAGAAAGGAAGAGGAGGGGAGATATGTGAAAGCAGTCGGTCAGGCACAGCAAGGTGTTTGGACTAAGTGGGAAGGTGTGCGGGTGAGGATATTGAAGTGGCAAGAGATTTGGAGGATGGAGCCAATATTGTTGAATTTCCTGTTGCGGGCAACGTATGATGTGCTTCCGTCACCAGTAAACTTGAGATTGTGGGGGTTGTTGCAGGAGGAGAGATGTTATTTGTGTGGAGGTGTGGGAACGGTGCAGCATGCACTGAGTGCATGCTCAGTAGCATTGGCAGCAGGAAGATACAGGTGGCGACATGATCAGGTGCTGGCGGTGGTGGTGCAGATGGTGCAACAAGAGGTGCTGAGATCGAGAGAGAGGAGAGTGGAGAAGGAGACTGATGGGGGAGAGGTGTGGTTTGTCAAAGAGGGCCAAGTGGAAAGAGGTGGAAAGAGGAGGAGGAGGTGGAAAGCAAGAGGGCTGTCAGATGCTTGTGATTGGCAGGTGGTGGCAGACCTAAAGCCACAATTGGTATTCCCAGAGGAGATCTGTGTGACAAGGTTGCGGCCTGACATTGTCATTTGGTCAAGTGCAACAAGAGAGGTCATCTTAGGGGAGTTGTCGGTACCTTGGGAAGACAACATGGAGGAGGTGCACGAGATGAAGAGAGGAAAGTACAGTGAGCTGGAGGCAGAGTGCCGGGAGAAGGGTTGGCGCGTTTCGTGTCAGCTATTTGAGGTGGGGTGTAGAGGGTATATTGGCAATTCCCTTTCTGCATTTCTTGCTAGGCTGGGAGTGTGTGGGACAGAAAGAAGGAGGATGTGTGACAAGGTGGCCCAGGTTGCCTTGAAAGGCTCATTTTAGATATGGAGGAAGTTTATGGAGGCACGTCGAACGGTGTAGGTTGGTTGTGTGTGTGTGTGTGTATGTGTGTGTGTGTGTGTGTGTGTGTGTGTGTGTGTGTGTGTGTGTGTGTGTGTTTTTTTGTTTTTGTTTTTTTTGTTGCCATTATTACTTCTTATTTTGTGTATATGAGTGAGTGGGTGAGGGTGTGTGTTTTTGCATGAATTAATTTTTGCATGAGTGTGTTTTTGTGTGTTGAGTGGTGTATGATCTAAGTGTAGGTGGTTGTTTGGTTGGTGTTCTGTATGTATGTGTGTGTATGGGTGTGTATGTGTGTGTATGAATGATCTGGTGTGTTTTGTTGGTGAGTGGTGAAGGGTATAAAGGTGGGTGATTGAGTGTTCCACCATGTTTGTTTGGTGCTGTGGATTCTGGATGTGGAGGTATTGTTGTTGTTGTTATTGTTCGCACTGGCTGGGGGTGGGGGTATGTACGCATCCAGATGCAGTTGCTGCATGTGGATGTGTACGTGCCCCTGCTGGCCCACCTTCGCTGACTGTATCGAGGTTGAAGGGCCGAAACGGGATGATGCTGAGGACCTCGACTGAGGACCCGGTCAGTGCGGCACACTTGTGACCAGGTGTGTTTTGAACTTATATATATATATATATATATACAGTCGGACCCCGCTATTCGCGGTCCTGCTATTGCGATTCGTGAGAATATTTAAGCGAGCGCTGTATCAAGTACGAAGATGGTCACCCATGTCTGGGATGTCCACATAGAAAGGACGGAGAAGGCTCTCAGCAAATGGATCGAGGCCAACACACAAAAGAGTATGCCTTTGAGTGGACTTCTCATTCATGCAAAGGCCAAAATAATTTACGATCATCTGTCTGGCACGGATGGTTCCAGCACGAGTGATGCACCGAGCGATGATGCTACAGTCAGTGCGACTTCATTCACAGCAAGCAGGGGATGGTTCCATCGTTTCAAGGAGTGGGACTGCCTGAAAAATGTGAAGCTCTCAGGGGAGCATGCCTCCGCGGACCACGAGGGGGCAAAAGCGTTCCCTGCTCAACTCGCGACGCTGATCAAAAAGAAGGGATACCTCCTAGAGCAGGTGTTCAACGCTGACGAGACAGGCCTCTTCTGGAAAAAGATTCCCACGAGAACTTTCATCTCGAAGCACGAGGAGACAGCATCGGGATTCAAGGCTGCCAATGACCAAGTATCTCTTCTCCTCTGTGCAAACGCAAAAGGGGACTTCATGCTGAAACCCATGATGTTGTACCGTTCCCTGAACCCGTGTGCTCTCAAGGGCAAGAACAAGCACACTCTGCCCGTGTTTTGGAGGGCCAACAGGAAAGCCTAGGTGACAGCAGCAATCTTCCTGGACCGATTCCATAATTGTTTCGTCCCTCAGGTGGAGAGGTACATGGTCAGCAAAAACCTTGCGTTCAAGGTTTTCTTGCTCCTGCACAACGCTCCTGGCCATCCTGCAGACCTGGACGTGGCTCACACGAACGTCGAGGTGATCTTCCTGCCGCCCAACACCACATTTACTGGCTTTCCCAATAACATGGAGGAGAGGCATGTGATTGTCAGGTTGCCGAAGCAGTTGGGTAGGGAAAGATTTGATGACATGCAGCCTGAGGGGTTGGAGGATCTCATTGCCTCAGATGGCAACAACCACACCTTGGAAGAGTTGGAGGCCATTATAATGGTTTCAGAGGAGGAGGAGGCGGGCAGTGATGAGGAAGAGGTGCCGAGGTCTAACCTCACAGTCCAGTTCCTGGGCGAGTTGCTGCATGGCATGCAGGCGTTTGTTGACAAGTTGGAAGATGCTGACCCAGTCAAGGAGAGGTACCTCAAGTTCAAGAGGGGCTTGGATAATTTGCTTCTCCCCTACAAAGAGCTGCATCGAAACCTGCGGCAATCTGCCAGGCAGCTCTCCATTACACATCTCTTCCGCCCTGCTCCCTCCACCTCAAGACTACCAGCACCCTCTCCTGCCGCCCTCTCGGTGTCCTCACCAGCGTCCTCACCAACACCATCAACTGCTCCCTCTCCTGCCTCTCCCTCAGTGCATGACGTTGCAGGACTATCATTTGGGTCATCCTCAGAGTTTGAGGAATTCATGGGATTTTAATTCATTACCATCATCATCATCATAATAATCACCATCATCATCATTGAAAGTTGCGTGTTTGTAAAATAAAAATTTGTCACGGTACATTAGGGTGTTGTGGGTTTTTTTTGTTTCACGGTGCGGTATGGTTAAGCTGGTTAAGCACTTTTAATAGACTGTAAGCACATTCCTTCAATAAATTGGAAATGGTATCTGGTGTTTGGTATATGGTACATTTGATACTTTAAAAATTTCCCTTTATGAATCAGGAACCGCTGGGAACCTATAACGTATCCCCCTTGTCCCCATTGAAACAATGTCGCAGTATACATTCACGGGATTTTCATCGACCTTTGCAGATTATCGTCGACATTCGCGGGATTTGCCTCAACATTCGCGGATTTTCACGACTAAGGAACCTATCCCCCCCTTTTTCCATTGAAAAAATACCCCATTATTCACGGATTTTCCAGGAACGTATCCCCCGTGAACAGCGGGGTCCCACAATATATATATATATATATATATATATATATATATATATATATATATATATAGTTATGGATTCGGGTTTTACTACGAGGGGACTTCTCGGGCTCATCCTGATTACAGGTCCTGAGGCCACAGGTCAAGGAAAACTCTGCGATCCGGTAGGTTGATAAGCAACCACGAATGCCAATCAGACGGTGAAAATTCCCAGGTTCCTCTGTTTGACACCGTTTACATGGGGTGACTAACCTAACCAGCGATCGCACCCTCGGTTCATACTCACCTTATCTTATCTAATCAGGGACAGCCGAGTGAACTGCTGAGTACAGACCGGCTAATGTTGGCGAGCTAATTGGTTGGGGAAGAATGTCCCTGCTATCACGACTGCACCTTAGCCGAATCAAAAGGGAAAGATACCGAAACGGGTAAGTTGGTAACAACTGTTTACCAAAAGCCTTCACAAGAGTATTTACAACAAACAATAAAGCAACACATTTACACAGCAATGGTCAAAAATAATCCCCAAAAGCTTAATTCCCATAACACTTAAATCCTTTCTCTAGTCTTCCTTGATTATTTACACAGATCACATGGGCCCAGCAGAATCACACTCCGAGGAAAGGTACATAGGAAGAAAATAAGAGGGGGAGCATTGAGTTCAAGGCATAGGGTTGGCCCACATCTTACTTGGGCACCGTCGACAGACGGGTAATGATCCTGATGCAGGTGGGATGGGGGGTGGGGGAAGCGAAGGGGGAATGGTCAGTGTTACAGTGTAGTGTGGTGTAGTAGTGTCATGCAATGTAGTGTAGTGCAACCTCATCCTCCACCAGAGATCTCTGCTTGGCCTGCTTGCCTTTCACCAGTTGCATGGCGCCCCATGCCCAGCACCCAGAGCAGCACATGTAGCTCCCTCATGGCAATGCAGGTTTCCCCTCAGATGACAAGCAGGCAATCCTTCCGATTCACAGCAAATCTCTGGCTCGATTCCATGGCCAAAAACAGCACTTGCGTTCTGCCTTCATACTTGCTTAAGTTGGGTGGAGCCTGGTCCCACACAAAGAATCCCCATTGGTGTTCCTCCAGACACTCCATCCCACTCTCCTGTCCATCATCTGCGCTTCCTGCTCGGGGATCTTCTTCATGGAATACCCTGCTCCTCACGTTTCCCGTCAAAGAAAGTTTAAGCTGAGAGGACTTGGCTGTTTTCATGTGTGGTGTTCGTGTTTAATAAATGTGGCAGGATGGAGGGGACAAATACGAGTTATTAGGAGAACCAAGGATAAAGCATGTACTGTCCGTGCTTGTTAAAGGTCTCTAATGTCTCAAATGTGTCTGGAGAGGTAAATAAACAGAATTGGAGCTGTGTAACTGTGTCTGGAAAGATGAGAAGCCAAATTAAAGACTGTGTCTATAAAAAAGTATATAAATATCATTCTTTGGATTGTTCTTGTTGTTCCCCTCCCCCACCCCCTCAAAGTAACTTTTTTTTTTTTAAATCAGTCATGGCTATAGTATAATGACATCTGAGATTGGTCATCAAAATTGGCTTTTGCATGATCAACCAATAACACCAATAGATTTAACTGCAGCAGTCCCATCAAAATTGCATATACTCGCACATGAAATCAAGGCAGATAATCATCAAGAATAAACTACAATAAATTCCCATTTTTATCTTGATACAAAGTTATAATTTATTTTAAAGAATCAATCATGAAATTTGCTTTTGCTCAGTACTGATGTAACATCAGCTTAAAATGTTGTCCAAATACGGGCAGACAGAAGAAAAGCAGTATTTCATTTCAGGTAAATTCTCAATGTGTGCAATGTATTGAATGAATAAATGAAAAGGTGTTTAGAAACTATTCAATGGATGGAATATTGTGTAAGGACCATCGAGAGTGGGTGTCCATGATGCAGTATATCCTACGTGAGATTCCGCAATCTAGCTTCATTTGGCATCATTGGAGATGGGGCACCATCTCTTTCCCAATGCGTCGGCTTCGAGAGGTAAATCTGCTCAAATTTCAGCATGTACCGTGGCTGCAAACACACATTAGTTCATGCTTACAAGCACACAGGAATTGAGAGCAGATTAATCAATGCCGAGAACATTTATGTTTGAAGGTGACCAGGGAAACAACAAAAAAGGGTTTCTCTACCATGAGCATCCATCACATGTATAGGCCGTAAACCAAGGGGGTTTCAGAGAACTTCAGAGCTGTGATCTCAATTCTGTGCAAATTTATACATTTCTGACACAGCACTGCTTACAATTTATGCACTAAATAATATATGTTTGCTGCACTAAAATAAATTTAATAAAACGAATAAACAACGGAAGGAAATTGCTCACTGACCGGTGTTTCCATCTCCCCAGATGTGTGCTGAGCCTCAGCCTGCAGGTCTATAGGTGGAGCATCTTCCACAATTCGCTGCACGGACATCTGAATGAACTCGTCAAAAGAATCCAATTGCTGACGCACCAGGCCTTTCTCATCAAAATAGGAGCTGGCAATGAGATGAAATGCATATCTCAAGTCTAAATTGCTACAAACCATGTTCATTGTACATTGACAATTGACAATGATAAAGGACATCTATTTAGAGCAAGGAGCCATCTATTTAGAGCAATACATCATGATCCCATACCATGTGTGTGCAATAAAAAGACGGCAGTTTAATCAATTTATTATCCCCACGCTTAAAAAAAAAAAACCCGTGGATGAGGGGCTTAGATTCGTATTTTAATAGTGTCTATCTGTCTGTCCGTCACGCTATCTCCTCCTAAATGGTTGTGTTCAAAGCGTCAATTCACCAAACTTGGTAGTTATGATCACCATATGGCAAGAAGGTGCAAGAGCCATATCAATTTTGCACCTTTGGGGAGGTGTTAAAAAGTCAAATGGCAAAAAATGCAATTACTTGCACATTTTTCATGAAGCTTGGAATATGGAATCAACATTGGGGGACACATGAAATTGGCAAGGATTTTTTGTATTTTTCTCATGTCCCTGGGCATGGGGACTTACGATCACAGGGTCAAGATAGAATACATTTTTAAACTCAAAATTTTATATCGGGTTATTCCTGGTGGAACATTTTGCCATCTTTCAATTCTGCTTTATATTAGGTGGGAAGCGTGGGGATTTGCGATGGAGCGCCATCGACTTCGCTAGAGTTCAAGTTGTCCCAAAACATGTCTATGAAAATACTACAAGTGGTTATTTGGATCCCTGCACCAAGACTTCTCCAGATTGCGGCGAAGAATTTTTTTTAATCATGAGAAACTAATGAAATTGGAACTGCATATACAACCTAAACATGTGACACAGGAAAGTTCCAAAGCATGATGAAATCCTGTGGAATGAAAATACCTGGTAAATTAGCAAGGTAATTCTGTCATGTAGGAGAAGTTTAGATATATTTTAATGAGGACTGTTCACCTTGGCTAATGGGATGTTTATGTTTCATTTTGAATGCATTAGTTAAGCTTTCACTGGAACAAAAGCCATTCGTCTCCAAGAGAAGTTTCATTAAAATATAACAATTGAACCAACATCCCAATAACCCTACCACGAGCATAGATCGCAAACTTCCTTCCTTGACATCTAGACGAAGAAAGAAGGGGGGAGAGGGGAAGGATCTTAAAACGAAGAGGATTCGCACAAACCTGATGACAATCCAACAGGCTTCTTGCCACAAGTCTGGTGTGATCTCATCATCCTCCTCATCATATTGCACATCTATGGAAAGAGACAAAAAAATAATCACTTTTTAATACTAACACACACTCTCTTCATTTTGTGTGTTCATCACCATTGCAGATCTATGAATAGGATGCCAGTCCCTTATTTAGTCCATGACCATCTCAATGAAATCCATACGAGTCAATCACCATCTTCGTCTAAACCATTCCATGGTCAATATCCACAATAAGCAATGATACTTCACCACATGTAATGTTGATAGAATTAAACGACGTAATTACACCACACAAGCAAAGGGAAAAGTGGGGTTTAGCAATTGGTTCACATCCATCCGTCTGTCTGTTGTATCAGTTTATGATCATCAGTTTATGATCGAAGAACAGTTTAGTTAAATTCAGTGTTATATTTTCAACACGAATTGGAAAATGAATAGGAAGACAAGTATTTCGTCTTACCGTACCTTGGCTCACATTTAGTGCCAATCGCGCATGCGCACAGAGGAGCGAGATAATATTTGTACTCTGTCTGCCTGCCTGGCAGTGAAACAAAATTGAAAATCATTCCAAACGGAAAACTTACTTTCTAAGAACAGGACACGAGTAGCTAATGTAACGTCAGTGTGCTACATAGAGTGATGTAACAGCCACTGCGGGAAATGGTAAAACCCACAATATATTTATTTATTTATATGCCTTTTACAATCCTTATTTTACTTAAATTGAATTAGATACTTCAACACTAATACACAAATCGTCTGTCATAATACTTTTTAAAACCTCCAGTTTAGAAGGACTTCAATTTAAGTAAAGGTTTAATAAGGCCATGTATAAGGGTGGTGTGCGAGACTGCTTCTGGACTATATCTAGCACTAAACTTTTGGATAAAAAAAAAAAGATCGTTAAAATCATTGTTTTATTACGATTGAAGTAACACTGCGTGGAGTATCGTGTTCTATGAATTCACTAGTGATCAATGCGAAAATATTAGAAGCATATTCAACATTTGGAGATTTCCAATAGCATTTTTGACCAGAAACAAGTACATTTTCACTCTGGATCTTTTAGCTTCTTCTTCACCACATTTCACCTTGGTTAAATGTAAAACCATAATGCTTGTTGCTTTCCCAAGGAATACATTTGCAATGAGCGGTTGTGGGGGCAGGGAGAGGGTTTATGGTTCTCAGTGCTAAACATAAACATCGTTTATGTTTATGGTTCTCAATCTCAAAATTATTATTTTTTTATCCCTTGTGTTGGGCTAGCGGCTAGGGTGCCAGCTTAGGATCCAAGGATCCTGGGTTCGAATCCCGGTCGATAGCTGAATTAACGCCAGGGGGGTTGACTCAGCCTGTCATCCTTCCGAGGTCGGCAAATTGAGTACCAGTTCACTGGTAATTCCCTGTTTATCGTAAAAAGGCGACAAACAGGGTTGGCGGCAAGAAGGGCATCCGGCCATAAAACATTGCTTCAAAAAGGGGACCAAAAAAACAACAACAACCACGGTCCCCGAAAAGGCAAACCCCCGCCCCCGCTTTGCGGGAAAAAAATGGCCTCTAAACGGTTTTTTTTTTTTGGTTTTTTTAGTGCATTGATGTTTTCTGAATTATTATTTTTTATGTTGAAGGCTCCAGTCATGGGCCATATAGTCCTCATCGAGGCCAGGCCTTAAATAAAAGAACTGCATTGATAGAAAAGGCAAGACAGAAGAGTCTAAGAGTTTTTTAGGATGTAAAAAACATGCTTTTTGAAACTAGGAAGATAGATCATAAGTGTTTGAAATACGTAGGAAGGTAAAGAGTTCCATAGTTTGGCAGTGGAGGGGAAGAAACAAATATCCTAATGACCCACCCTTGAATTTCCAATGGCCACACAATAATCATGCGGTGTAGTGGCTTGACGAGTCGGTAATGGTGGAGGTATACAAGCAGCAAATTCATGCGAGCAGAAACTGAAGTAATATCTGTAGAAAAGAGAAAGAGAGCCAACTTTGCGGCGTAATTCGAGTGCGTCATGTTTTGAGGTCAGATTGGGAGAGTTGATAAGTCGGATTACTTTGGATTCAATGCTATCCAGCAAGTACGTGGAGCGAGAACCACTCCAGATGTGAGAGCAGTACTCTATAAAAGGACGAATCAATCCTTTAAATAGTTGAAGCAACTGTTGAGAGGAGAATAATCTTCGACATCTGAACAGGACTCCCAGTTTATTTGAATGAGACTTAGCTATTTGTGTAAAGTGTGGATTCCAGGATAAATTTGATGTTAGGGTAATACGTAGTAGGTTTATTGTATCACATGGTGTAAATGTGGAGCTTTCAAAAGAGATTGGAGAGTCGAGAGTCGAGAGAGAGAGAGACAGATGGGAAGTAATTGAGTTTTAGAAACATTAAACTTAACCTGTTTACATTTGTCCCACTGGGAAATCTTGTCCAAATCCGTATTTAAAGAAGTGGCTGTGATCAAACGAGAGATCAGAGATTGAAAGATCAAATGAGCATCAGAGATTTACAATATGAAGCCAGACTGAGGAGGCCTGTCAACATTAGAATATAGGAGGAAACGTGGTGATCTCTTCCAAGCTCACCACATCTTTCATTAAATTGACATATTAGTTATTTAATCATACAGGAGTGGACTACTGGAATAAGTTACCAGATAGTGCAGTAACTGCACAACCAATGCCATCCTTCAAGAAAGAGCTATTAAGGGTTTATAAATGGGATGCAAGTATCCATCTTAACCCTACCATGCACTGTCTTCTACATGTCCACAGGATTCAGACGTTCAGCGTGTGACATTTCAAGGTGCATTAAATATATTGAGCTTTACACCACCCCCTGAGACTGTTCCAACATTACTGAGCTTCACTACACCCTCTGAGACTCTGTTCGCACATTACTGAGCTTTACTACACCCACTTAAACCCTGTTCACACATTACTGAGCTTTACAACACCCTCTGAGACTCTGTTCACACATTTCTGAGCTTTATTACATTCTCTGAGACTTTGTTCACACATTACTGAGCTTCACTACACCCTCGGAGACTCTGTTCACACATTTCTGAGCTTTACTACACCCTCTGAGACTGTTCCCACATTTCTGAGCTTTACTACACCCTCTGAGATCCCGGTGTGTACCCTGGTTTAGAATAGGTACACCGTATCCCTGCGTGTCGTAGGAGGCGACTAAGAGGTTTGGCGTCAGGAAGGGCATTCGGCCATAAAAACATTGCCTCAAAAAGAGAACCATGACAATTACAACTACATATGGGCAGGGTACAGCCCGAAGTGGAGATCGGTTTCTGAGGTTTGGGACATGGAATGTAGGGACAATGACAGGGAGATCAGGAGAAGTGGTGGAAGTATTGGTCAGAAGAAGAGTGGATATATGTTGTGTGCAAAGACGAGATGGAAGGGAAGTGGTGTGAGAATAGTGAAGGGTAGGCAGGGACAGAAATACACGTTTGTATGGCAAGGGTGCCTGGAGGGCGTGAATGGTGTTGGTGTCCTGTTTTCTGAGGAGTTTGTAGACAGTGTGGTGAGTGTGACGAGAGTGAGTGATAGGTTGATGATGGTGAAAATGATGATGGGAAAGCTCTTGGTGAACGTCATCTGGGGATATGCTCCGCAGGTTGGTCGGAGCGATGAAGAGAAGGACAAGTTCTGGTGTGCGATAGAGAAGCTGATGGAAAACGTGAAAGATGAGGAAGTTGTTGTGGTAGGAGGAGACCTAAATGGACATGTCGGAAGGAGTATGGACGGTTTTGAGGGAGTTCATGGGGGTTACGGATATGGTGTGAGAAATGGAGAAGGTGAAAGGATTTTGGAATTTGCTGATGGAGCTGATTTGTAATACTCAGTTCCAGAAAGAGGATAATAAGCTTGCTACATACACGTCAGGTGGGTCGACGACAACCGTTGACTACCTGATGGTGCGTAGATGAGATAGGGGGCACCTCCGGGACACAAAGGTGATCCCGGGGGAGGAGGCTGTTTCACAGCACCACTTGGTTGTCTGCGACATAAGGGTGAAAGGTGCGAGGAGAGCTCGGCGGGTGAAGTACCAACCGAGAATGAAGGTGTGGAGGTTGAAAGAGGTGACAGTAAGGGAGGCATTAAAAGAGAGGCTGAGTAGGGTAGAGGATGATGTGGTTGAGCTTGAAAGTGGTTGGATGTCAATGAAAGATAGTCTGTTGGGAGCCGTTGGTGAGGTATGTGGATGGAAAAAAGGACCAACGAGGCACTCAGAAACATGGTGGTGGGATGATGAAGTTGGAAAGAGGATTGACGAGAAGAGGAAGAAGTTCAAGGAGTGGCAGAAGGCGAAGGGTACGGGAGCAGAAAAGGCAGAGCATGAAAGTTATAAGGCAGCCAAGAAGGCTGCAAAGAAAGAGGTAGCAAAGGCGCAAGAGGCATGTAGGAAAATGTTCAGAGAACGCTTGGATTCGGAAGAGAGTCAGAGAGCGGTATTCACGATTGCAAAGCAGATAGCGAAAGAGAGGTATGATGTGATGGGGGTGAGTTGCTTGAAGGATGAAGTGGGACAAATCGTTGTGGACCCAGATGGAATTAAAGGAAGATGGAAAAGGTATATGGAAATGCTGTTGAATACAGAGAATGAATGGGATGGCAACATGGAGAGTAACCCAGTTTTAGGACCGGCAGAGAAGATAACTGAGAAGGAAGTTGAGGAAGCGATAAAAGCAATGAAGAGTAGAAAAGCGGGAGGGCCGAAGGGAGTTGTGGGAGATATGTTGAAGGCAGCAGGAAGTTGGGGTGTGAAGAGAATGACAGAGATCTGTAATCTGGTGGTGAAAGAAGGCCGCATTCCAGTGGATTGGGAACTGAGTACCCTCGTCCCTCTATACTAGGGTGCATCAAACGCCCAACTATTTTTAAAAAGATGTTGGATTGATCTGTCCCAAATTTTATTTTGTTCCAATCATAAAATAAAGTTGCTATGCAAAATTTGGTAAGGTTTGGACATCATCTTCTGGGTCCACCTCACCATTTCATATTTTGAGTCGGTGGTATCAGAGTTGGAAATTTGACACGCAGCTGTTTTGAGGCCCATAAATAAAAATGAAAGGATTGACTGATTGCTACATATAATAACTCTTTGTAAAGGTATTATTGTGCTCTGTAGCAATATATCATCATCATAGGGATAGGGATACAATTCATTTATATACAAATAGTCAAAATAATGATTTTTTTCAAAATATGGATATAAAGCTAAATGAAGAGTATTTTTTAAATATAATATATAAATTAAAGAATATCCTGAATGTTGTAGTCATCTTGTCTTTACAGAGATCTTTTAACTAGACAAGATGATTAAAACAATTATTAGGCTATACTCTAATAAAATTGGATAATTGATTTATTTGTTGTACATAATTATGAAATGACATTATTGTTACTAATACTACCTTTTTCTTTCAGATAAAACAATGGATGGCACAGTAAAGAAAGCATCTGTTGCAACAAGAGAGTCCACCAAGGTGTTTGGTCTTGGAAGTGCCATAACTGAACAAGATTCCCAGATCAATGGCACCAGACTTCCAACTTGTTTACAAGTACTACGTTGTTTCATGTGGCACACGGAAGATGGCAAACTTGAACGACGCTCTCGGTGGGAATCAGCAAAGCTTGTACTGCAGAAAGTGACACCATTTTATGGCAAGGCTAATATTCCTATCATCTCTGAACGCAAGGCTATTGAGAAAATTATCAAACTTGCAGATGATAATTCCAAGCTTAGATCAATCCCTATCAACCGAAGAACAACTCCAGCAAGCATCACAAAGGTGAATCAAATGGAGATGAAATTTATGGAGACATTTCCCTTGTGGCCCAATGATGCTAGTTCTCACATCAAGAATCCTGAAGACTTAGCATTCCTGGAATCTATGAAGACAGATCGCTGTGCAACATTTGGCTGCCAAGATAAACTCTTGGCAGATAAGATGCAGCGTAAAGTGAACCGCGAGGAAAAAGAATCAGAGAGGCGAGCAAGTATGGAGCTGGAGTTCAACATAAATACTACAACCACTGTGTATAATATTAGTGACAGTGATGAAGAAGTAACTCTTGGACCTTCAACAAGCACACCAACAACCTCAAGAAGTCATCATCGTTTAGTTAGACCTGGCACATCAGTTTTCATTCCACATGACATCCTGAAGAGACCCAGTCTTGTTTCACTGGCAACAAGGATGAAGATGACACCAACCCAACAGGCTGCTTTCACAGAAGCTCTTATTGAAGAAACAGGAGGGGATGTAGCGAAGGTGTCAACATCATATGCTACAGCAGATAAATCAAGACGCAAAATTGGACAGCATATTGCTACTACCTGTAAGGACAAATGGATACCTCCGAAGCTTGCTACGTTGCACTGGGACTCAAAGCTGCTTCCATGCTTAACTAACCAAAACACTTTTGAAGAATGCCTGGCTGTGCTTTTGGGTTCTCAAACTGATATGAAGCTGCTGGGTGTTCCATCCTACAAGCCTGGAACAGACCGTAAATCTGGAGATATAATTGCTCAGCTGACTAATAACCTACTTGAATCATGGAACTGCCAAGAGAATGTTGTCAACTTGACATTTGACACAACTGCATCTAACACCGGCCACATCAGTGCAGCTTGTGTAACAATTCAACAACGGCTTAACAAAGCTCTTCTGTGGTCAGGCTGCAGACACCACATTGGTGAAGTCATTCTTACGCACATTTTTACTGATCTTAAAGTTGAAGCATCTAAGTCACCAGATATCTTCCTCTTCTCAAGGTTTCGCAAGAACTTTGAAATGTTTCCACACACATTCAATGAACCACTTTCACGATTTGATCCATCTCAACTAAATGAAGCAGCAACAAGTTTGACAAGTGACTGGCAAAATAATGTTCTCAGACTCTGTCACACCGAGCAATCTCTAAGACGTGATGATTATTTGGAATTTGTTGATCTGTGTACTGTATTCCTTGATGGTGAAGTAGCTGAACATCAAATAACCTTCAAGCGTCCTGGTGCACTGCATAAAGCCAGATGGATGGCGAAGCTCCTCTACTCAATCAAATTATGTCTCTTCGAAAAACAAATCGCTGATCTTCCAGCAGGTACAATTACCACAGAAAAACAAGTGCCAAAGATCAGAGAATTTGTCACGTTTGTCACTCTAGTATACAGCTCCTGGTGGATGACATGTACCTCTGTCACCGATGCCCCATGGAATGACCTGCAGCTCATCTCCAAACTGAAACAGTATGAAGCTGTCAATGCTGGAATCTCAAGAAGTGCCCTGAAAGCCTTCAAACGACATCTCTGGTACCTCACAGAAGAGATGGTTCCACTTGCCCTCTTCAGCTCAGTTGTTCCTCATGACCATCGCCGTGCTCTGGCAGACAGACTTCTGGAGGTTCAGCCAGATTTTCCAGTAACCAACCCACAAGGACGGTTTGGTACTGGGTTTGGAAAGCCCAGATTTCCTGATGACTTGACTGAGAAGACCACTCTGGCTGATTTTGTTGGACCAGATTCATGGTACCTATTTCATCATCTGAAGCTTGACTGGGCATTTATAGTTACCGATGTTCAAGAATGGACTAACTCTGCAGCCTACCAGACATCATGGACTAATGTTGAAGCCTTGAATGTGGTGAATGACTCTGCAGAAAGGGGAGTTAAGCTTAGCTCTGACTTCCTTTCAGCAGCCAGAAGTGAAGACCACTACCAAAATGTGCTACAAGTTGTTGAGCACAACCGCAAGGAGCAACCGAATCTTCGAAAGCGAGCAGCTCAAGACTAAACTGTCAGAAATATCCATGAAAACTACAGTATCTTTGTTTTGTTTCTATTTTCATGTTCATCCATAGTCAGATGTACGTTCGTATTAAGATGATAAATGCTAAGATTGTGTATATATGATTCTACTGTAATAAAAATTATATCATTCTGGTATCTATAATACATATGATTATACCAATAAAATCATGATTTTGACTATTTGTGTATAAGTGAATTATATCCCTATCCCTATGATGATTATATATTGCTACAGAGCACAATAATACCTTTCCAAAGAGCTATTGTATGTAGCAATCGGTCAATCCTTTCATTTTTATTTATGGGCCTCAAAACAGCTGCGTGTCAAATTTCTGACTCTGATACTACCGACTCAAAATCTAATTTGCTGAGGTGGACCCAGAAGATATCAAAACCTTACCAAATTTTGCATAGGAACTTTATTTTATGACTGGAACAAAATAAAATTGGGGACAGATTGTTTTCTTGACATAGGGGCGTTTGATGCACCCTACTCTATACAAGGGGAAAGGTGACCCTCTGGAGTGTGGCTCGTACCGAGCGATAAAGTTATTGGAGCATGGAATGAAGGTATTGGAAAGGGTGTTGGAGAGGAGGATAGGGAAGAAGGTGAAGATCGACGAAATGCAGTTTGGATTTATGCCAGGAAGAGGAACGACAGACGCGCTCTTTATTGTGAGGCAGTTGCAGGAGAAGTACATGGAGAAGAGGAAGAAGTTGTTTCTTGGGTTTGTTGATCTGGAGAAAGCATTGAATCGGGTTCCACGCGAAGTATTGACATGGACATTGAGGAAGTTAGGAGTGGAGGAATGGTTGATCAGAGTAGTGATGGCAATGTACAAAAGAGCGCGCACAGCTATAAGGACGAAGGACAGGAACAGTGGTGAGTTTGAGGTGAAGGTGGGAGTGCATCAGGGGTCGGTACTAAGTCCACTACTATTTGTAGCTGTGATGGAGGTGCTGGCTCAGAACGTAAAGGAGGGTTTACCATGGGAGTTGTTGTATGCAGATGATCTGGTGTTGATTGCGGAAAGTATGGATGGACTGAAGGAAAAGATGAACAAGTGGAAGGAATGTATGGAGACAAAAGGTCTGAAGGTGAATATCGGAAAGATGAAGGTGATGGCAAGTGGTAAAGCATGTGGTGAGGTGGAAAGAACTGGGAAGTGGCCATGTGCTGTCTACAGGAAGGGTGTCGGAGTGAACTCCATTCAATGTACAATGTGCGCTGAGTGGGTTCATCAATAGTGGTCTGAGAGGGTCATTAACCAGTGTGGCAGCTACATTCAAATGTAAGATGTGCACAGAGGGAGCTGTAGATGGAGGAATTGTTGAGTTGGATCTTGGAGACGGCATGAAGCTGGAAGGTGTGAAAATTTTTTGCTACCTCGGAGACATGCTGAATGGAGAAGGTGGATCAGACTCGGCAACAGTTGCTGGAGTGAGATGTGCATGGAAGAAGTTTCGGGAACTGAGTGGCGTGCTGATGAGGAGGGGAGTGTCGTTGAAGCTGAAAGGAAAGGTGTATGCTGCATGTGTGAGAAGTGTTATGATTTATGGGAGCGAGACATGGGTAATAAATGTAGAGCAGCAACGAAGGCTGGAAAGGGTGGAAATGTGAATGGTTCGATGGATGTGCAGAGTATCGTTGAGAGAGAGGAAGACAAATGATGAATTGCGAAAAATGATGGGAATAGAGCCTGTGATTGATGCTGTGAAGAGAAACAGGTGGAGATGGTTGGGTCATGCGTTGAGGAAGGATGAAAGTGACTGGTTGAGAAGAGTGATGGAAATGAATGTAGAAGGAAGTGGAGGACGGGGAAGACCGAGAAAGACTTGGCTAAAGATGGTGGAAGAAGAAATGCGGGCAAGGGGGTTAACAAGGAGAGATGCAGAAAATAGGGCAAAATGGAGAAGATTGTCATGGGGACCGCAAGGCTAACCCCCACTCTGGCAGGGAAAATGGCCTTAAAAATGCATGTTGTTGTGTTGTTGTACTACACCCTCTGAGACTCTGTTCACACATTACTGAGCTTTACTACACCCTCTGGGACTGTTCCCACATTTCTGAGCTTTACTACACCCTCCGAGACTCTGTTCACACATTACAGAGCTTTACTACATTCTCTGAGACTCTGGTCACACATTCCTGAGCTTTACTACATTCTCTGAGACTGTTCACACATTTCTGTGTTTTACCACACCCTCTGAGACTGTTCCCACATTTCTGAGCTTTACTACACCCTCCGACTCTGAGACTCTGTTCCCCCACATCAACAATTCCTCTTCCTGGAGCAAAGCTTCTTGTAGGGTATTGGCTTGTTGTCGTTGCACCGTTTACCCCACTTAATCACCCCTAATGGCTAATTCAGCAATTGTCGTTATGCTTTACCACGGTGAGCATCGATATCCGTGTTTTGTTAATAATAAGATGAATAATTATAATAAATACGCCGTTTGTTCTGACAGATTCCACGTTGCAATCTCATTTTAAAGGTATGGATGATGAATTACCTTCGTCTCCATCATACATGATGATCGGCGATTTCGGGACTCGGGGAGATCAGAGAACCCAAAAGCACTCCGCCACGGCTTCACCGCCGCGCTCTATTCCATAGGCATAGGCCCCACGGTCTTCTGCCTTCAATTTCGTTTCGAGGAAGGCGAGTTAACTTCCGGTCACTTCCGCTGCCTCATATTTGATATCAGATTGGTATTAATTAGTGTTTATGTTATACCGGGTGTTTCAAAATTAACAATTTACTGAACGAAATACTTTTGTTTCATGTGTTTGTTGATCTTAATATTAAAATAATGTATGATTGTTTTGGTGTGTATCATTGAGTCACTTAAATGAGATACCCACCAGCTGACAATAAATACGTCTCTCTGAAAGACTTGCGTTTTTGCACAAGAGGTGTTACGTTTTGACTGCACTTTTTATTTTTAAACACACTGTAAATTATTCTGCTATAAAAAACTTCTTATGTTTATACACCGCCTAAATATTTTACCACTCCTACCACTGCTGCTTGACTGTCAATTTTAATGTTTGACCTGTATATAAAACACATCAACGTGTTATTTTAAGGAGGCAAGGTTTTTACACAAATATATAACCAGAGGAAGACTTTGGTGATATCGTTATATTTTGTGTAGATTCGCTGGCATGCCTGGGGTGTCGTTTTGCGTACTGTTTAGTCAGGTTGGTAATTTCCATCTGCTCAAATTCTTTAATGTGTTCTAAATCATATAGGAACAAGTTAAATACCGTAACATTCTTCCATTTTATGAGAGTTATAAACACACGTGTTTAACTCGTCAATCCCAAACACGCAGTCGCATGGGTAAATGACGCTAGGGTTAAAGGTTATAGTTATACCGCATGTGTTGAGGACTTGAGGTGTTCTGTTCTGTCGCTGTGTCAGTTTTGGTCACACCTTGCATGTAATTCTACTTCACTTGAGGGGACCATGCTCATCCGTGCCATTCGACAGAGCCTATGTTCTCAGCGAACCGCATTTCTAAACTCGCCGTGCTTCTGTTATGCTCTCGGTTCAGGTACCTCAGGGTCTTCTCCGGGATGGCGCGCAGTTTCTGAGGGGAGACCGTGGGAAGGCACTGCTGGATCGGCCTCGAAAGGGAAGTCTTTCACGAACGTGTTCGAGGAGGGTAGGAACACCTTTGTGTTACAACATTACGCAGTCTTTATAAGTTTATGCTGACGAGATGAGGGGCGCGCCAAGGTCTGTGGTACGGGGATTCATTTTGTCGCGTACTCATCATGGGGATTCTTTTCAGGTTAACCTTAGACAGTAGTAGAATACGAAAAAACACTGCTGTTTTCATGCAAATATTCAATGCCAAAACTGGAGGCGGGGGTGCTGTATCACTGAGCATACCATCGGTAGATTGAGCTATAAGTATAAGAGTATAAAGCTGGCTGTCCTGTTCTTGTGGTGACCTGAAAGATCCCATACTACCTGTCGAAAAGAGAATGACGTTTTGCCCGTACCTTGGCTTGATTGCCTCCTTGGGATTACTTGTCCAATTAGCCCGAGTTATAAGAGGTGTTTTAATGTTGGCGGTGTGGATACGACACAGGCATGATGGGTCAAATTATCTTCTTGGGAGCCCAAGAGGGACTGCTTAATATGCTTTGTATGTCTGGGCAGCATGGCCCAATACGAAGTGGGGAAAAGAACAATAAGGAACATTGAAAGACTATGTTCATAAAGACTACACAAGGAACATCATACGTCGCTCTCTATCTCACAATTCATTTCTTTATTCATGGTTTACCCAACAAATTGAGAGCACAGGGTGAACAAAAACCTTTTGAAGGCAACAAATTGATATAACCACGCTTTAAAACAGGAATAAAGCACAAAAATAATAAAATGAATGACCAAAACATTTTTCGTAAATCGCAATTTCAAACTAGAACTGTGAGCAGTGGTGATAGGCTTCCAGGCAAAATGGCTGCCATACCACATGACTGATTATGTCATTGTTTAGAAACATTTTTCCTCCTGGGGAGTTGATCATACATAGGAGATTTCGTATTGATCCATTCAGCACTTCTGGAGGAAAAAGATGTTTAAAGCTTTTCCTTAAAACCAAGATGACCGCCATATCACGTGACTGATTATGTCATCGTTTAAAAATAACCTTCCCTCATCAGTAGTTGCGTACAACGATCATTCATTCATTCATTCATTCTCATCAGTAGTTGATCATATGTATGACATTTCACATTGATCCGTTGGGTGGTGCTACGGAAAGCATTATTTAATTTTTTTTGCTTAAATTCAAGATGGTGGCCAAACCACATGGTTGATGATGTCATCATTTGCAAATATTTCCCCCCATCGGAATGTAAACATGTTCCCAGTTTCGTATCGATCGGATAGGCGGTTTCGGAGAAGTGGATTTTTAACTTTTTATTTTAAAATCCAATATGGCCGCCAAACCACGTGACCGATGACGTATCGTTTCGCAAACTTTTATCCCCATGGCTAGGCAATCATGTTTGCAAAATTTTGCATTGATCCGTTCAGCGGTTCTGGAGAAGAAGAGTCTAAATAAACAATCATCCATATTTCTCCAAAAAACACGCATTTCACAGATCTCATTAAAAAAGCCACTTCACAAGAGAATAAATTAGTGATTGACAAGCGACAAAACTTTGATGTAAAAAGATTTTGTCAAGATATTTTGACTCTGCAACCGTTCCCGTTATGCTCGCCATATTTCCTCTTTGTATCGCCGTACTGTTAGCTTGTCGAATAAACAATGTGGAATGGGGACTGAATGTCTCAACACAAATGGGAATAACTTCAGAGTTATCCCTCAAATTGGCATATTTGGTGAGTTTGCACATTTCTGCCATTTTGGCAACCTTGGCTTGTGTACATGATGATGTAGGCAAATTGCTTGGAGCTATGGTGTCGCTGCATGTGAAATCCCAGACAAATGTCCTGCCGTTTTTCCAGGAGAAAATAAATATGCCATCGGGTCTCTTACCATCCACCCTGGAAACCCCTACTGGTTCCAAAACAGAGGGCAATCTCACAAGCCAAGGCCCGTTTGATGAGGTCATTCACTTGATGATGGCGAGGGAACCTGCCAGCACTTTTCTAGCCGCTGAGACCGTGCACCCCTGAGGAGTTGACTGCCTTGCTGCAAATGCAAGTATGAGGGTGGCACAGAGGTGAACAAAGTCAAAGGGTACACGCAATTTTCAGCTGAGAATTGTCCAACTTTAGACTGAGACAGGGGATGGGGATGGCATTCAGCCAGCCAGTTTGGGAAGCTGTTGCTAGCAACCTCGCCCGTTCTTGGTCTGAGGATAAACAATAAAGCAGGGTTTCAACCAATTGAATACACAAGGAGTGCGCCAACCAGTTTGGCTGGATGTTTTGGTTGGTGTCCCGCAAATGCCAAAACCTGCTTTTTCCATCCATTGTATGTGGGCACCTGTCAAATCAAAATAATCATCCTAAGAAACATTCTGTGGTAGTAAAGCATCAACCGGTAGTTTACAAGTATAGGCCGAATAAAAAAAAGCTGGCAGGGGCAAATCGGAAGCAGATCTGACACCTAGGCCACCGTTATTTGTTGGCAGCGAACCTTGATTCTGACAGCTCAGTGCTCAAAACACTTTCCATAGCTTGTTTTAGTTCTAAATCATAGGAAAGAAGCACGTTGCTATCAAAGCATGGAGTTGACTGCAAGATGAACAATAATTTCGGAATTGCGAAGGAGTTTTTCAGCAAAAACAAAGTGTCGTGGGCATCCAAATAACTTAGCCTGCTCATCATACATCGCAAATAGTTGAGTTTGCTTTCAAGGACTTAGTCTGTTGCGCTGCTCAACACAGGAGATGATCTTGTGTGTGGTTTTGTTTTCCGTTTAAGGCACTAGTTGGTCCATTGGACTAAGTTTTAATTGGTCATCATTGCTTTGTAGCATACAGTCGTGGCCAAAAATATTGGCACCCTTGCACTTTTTTCAAATAATGCACCATTTCTTCCAAAAAATTGTTGAAATTAAAATATATTTTGGTATCCACATATGTATTTATTTGGTTTGCAGTGGAACAAAACCAAAAAAATCTGAAAAAATTACGAAATCTTAGCTTATTCCACACAGAAATCCTAAAATGGCCTGGACAATATTATTGGCACCTTTTAGAAGAAAAAGAAGAACCGCCTTTTAAGGCCATTTTTCCCCACAGAGCGAGGGTTGGCCTTTTTTGGGGTACTGTAGTACACTTTTTTTGAAGCAATGTTTTATAGCTGGATGCCCTTCTTGCTACCAACCCTGTTAGTCGCCTCTTGCGACACGCAGGGAATTACAAGTGAGCTGGTACTCAATTTGCCGACCTCGGAAGGATGACAGGCTGAGTCAACCCCCCTGGCTTAAATTCAGCGATTGCCTAGGATTCAAACCCAGGATCCTAGGATCCCAACCTGGAACCCTAATCACTAAGCCAACACCAGGCTTATCTTTTAGAAGTTGTTAGAAATAATTAGATTTCAAGCAGGTGATTCTCCTTTACTTTGGAATTAAACTAACAAATGGTGAGTTGCAGGTGCCTGAAATGAATGAATGAATGATCGTTTTAAGGCCATTTTTTCCCCGCTAAAGCGGGGGTTAGCCTTGCGGGCCCCATGACAATCATGGTTCCCTGTTTGAGGCAATGTTTTTATGGCCGGATGCCCTTCCTGACGCCAACCCTTGGTCACGCTCTTACGATGCGCAGGGATACGGTGTGCCTATTCTGAATCGGGGTACACACCGTGATCATTCATCCCAGCAAGCTGGTACTCAATTGGCCGACCTCGGAAGGATGACAGGCTGAGTCAACCCCCCTGGCGTTAATTCAGCGATCGACGGGGATTCAAACCCAGGATCCTAGGATCCCAAGCCGGCATCCTAACCGCTAAGCTAACGCCAGGCTTTTTTGGCTAAGCCAATGCCAACGGCACCAGGCCAGGTGCCTGCAATATAAAAATCACTCATTCAACCATTTTGAACAGAGAAAAGGAGCCATTCTGTAGGAAGCTCATTCATGGCTATAGAAAGCGCTTGACTGCAGTTATTTTGTCCAAAGGCTGTGCTACCAAATATTAATCTAGGGTGTCAATAATTTTGTCAATGCCATTTTTTTTTTTTTTCTGATTTAAAATGATATATTAAGTTCTGAATCAAAAACAAAGGTTCTCTAATATTAACAGTGAAATATAGAATTGTGGAGACAAAATACTTTTGTCAATTTCAACTTATTTTTCGAGAAAATTGTGAGTTATTTGAAAAAAGTGCAAGGGTGCCAATATTTTTGGCCACGACTGTACCTGCCTGCTGTAGTGCTTGAGCATTAGCTCGCCTTTCACCAAGCCCAGATGTGTTTGGGCCAGGGCAGAGGTTGGTGGTGGGTTGATTATACGCTCGTTTCGTTCGTATTATTGCCAAGTGATACTAATATTATTATTGTTGTTCATATTATTAGTATTAATTAATATATGCCGTGGTACAATGTTATCGTTCTTTTTATTTATTTATTTATTTTGTAATTGGAATGCCTTGCCATTGAAGGACTGCTTCCACTACACAACATGACGTGTGTTTAAAACATGGGAATTATTCTGGATTATTTGTAGTTAATTAGCCTAATCCACTTAGGAGATCATAATGGTCATTTCGGTGTATCACATTCCACATCAGAAAGCTCCAGTAGAACACCGCAAATAAACATGTGTGTGCGCGTGCACATACACACACACACACACACACACACACACACGTGTATACGCACACACACACACACACACACACACTCGTGTATACGCACACACACAACTCATATATTTATAGTAGATAAACCAAAGCAGCAAAGCATGCTTCTTTCCTTACTACATTGATCAAAGTATGAAATGATTATTTTTGTTTTCTGTTGAATGTGCACAAAGGGAGTGAAGAGAAGTTTGTGTTTCCTACGCAAGTAAAAAATGAAGCTGAAGATATGGCAGCACACATTGCTCGTATTACCGATAAGTACTTGAAGCTTAACGAAAAGGTGACTAAAGCCAAGGAGAAACCAACATGCGTGACCAAGACTGAATATCTGCACAAAATGCTGGACTTGCGGCTTCGCATGGTGGAACCGTTACTGGAGACCGAGACGGAGAGTCAAGGTGCGACACATTCGAACAAACAACTGGAAAGAGATGGATCGAGGCTGCATCAGGAGAGGAAGAGAGAGACGGTTGCTTTGGGCGTCCCTGATCCTAAAGAACCTCCCAGCAGCACGCCTTGTTCCGGTTGTGGCGCATTCCTCCAGTGTTTTGATCCGTCCAAGAGTGGTTATCTGGCAAGCTCGAAGTTCATGGCATTGAAGGTGCAAGGACTCCTGGATGGCAGCATTTGTCGGCGTTGTAACTTATTAATCCATCATAAAATAGCCCTTGATGCAAAGGTATCCCCAGAGGATTTTCAGAAGATCATGAAGCAAGTTCGTTCCAAACCTGCATTGGTCCTCTGCATGCTGGACCTCCTCGACTTACCAAATACACTTGTCCCTAATCTTCTCGACATGATCGGCCAAAAGAAGACCATTTTTATACTTGGGAACAAAATAGACTTGATCCCAGCAGACTCTAAGAACTACCTGAAAAGAATCAAGGATGAGCTGCTCAGCATGGCAACCAAGGTCGGCATGAATACTGGCAATAACGTCAAAGGGGTGTTTTTGATCAGTGCCAAGACTGGTTATGGAATTGAGGATTTCATCTCGAAGCTGCAGAGTGCCTGGAAGCACAAAGGTGATGTCTACCTAATAGGGACAACCAACGTTGGCAAGTCGACTCTCTTTAACACTCTCCTTGAATCTGATTATTGCAAGTCAAAGGCTCCAGATATAATCCAGCGTGCAACTACTTCTACTTGGCCAGGTGACTTGCATTTTCCACCATGTTACATTATAAATTTCCCAAAGCCATGTGTGTTCAGGCATGTGCTTTGTAATATGGGAGGCATATTTGAAGTTTGTAAATGCACAATCATCAAACACTTGATACTTTATATTTCAGGAAGAGGTATGTCAGCTGTGAACATGTACATTCATATCCCTAGGCACCACATTGAACCTGCTGAAGTTCCCGATTATCAACCCTCTGCCATATCGGGTGTTCCAGCGCCTGCGGAGATTGCACCAGGAGCGTGAAAATGCGGTGGACACCCTGGACCCAAATGAGATACAAAGGTTGAGACGTATGACGTCGGAGGGATATCTAGTGGGTGAGTTGGGACCCCATTTTTTCTAGCTCTTAACTTTTGGCTTTCATGTGACCTGCCAAGGAGGATTTCCAGGCAATCGATAAAGTGTGTTCCCAATTTGGTTGTGAGGAATACGTTTGAGTGCTGTTTAGCATTTCCTAAATCGCTATTGGTTGTAGTTCATTTTATGTCTGCCCTTCCAAACACTTCTCATATACTTCCAAGATCTTTGCATAGCGAGGTGTAATGTGTGAGTATTAAATATATAGGCCATGGGCTACTATAGCTGGCCGTGCACCCCCCTCCCGCACCCCCCCACAAACCTCCGACCCTATATTTTTCTGATGCCCTAGAGCAGCGTTTCTCAACCTTTGATGGCCCATGGCCCCCCTACCGAGTCGCTTAACATTCGTGGCCCCCTGCCCTTCAATAAAAGATGCAGATTTCGTTTTATGAAATTTATTTACTCAGTCTTAAAAGATAAATCAAAGTAAACATTTTTCTAAGCAATACAATCAATGAGACACTTGCTGTTGGGCTTGTCTGACGAGGCCTCTTATGTCCGGCTCCGTCTTGGACACAGCAAGGCGAATATCGTTCCCAACGTCAAGACGGTTTCTGGACTTCGTTTTAATGGTCGCAAGGTCAGAAAATCCAGATTCGCAAAGATATGTTGTGGCGAATTGAATGAGCATTACGGATGCCTTCTTGCTGAGTAGTGGATACGCATCCTGAACAGACAACCAGAAGGTGGAGAGGTCTTCTTTGTTACTGAAGACCAGCTTCATTGCTTTTGAAACCTTCAACTCTGCCAGCTCCTCTGCTTCGTCTTCAGTAGGTTCAATTTTGGCGTTGAACGGGTCTTTGTGCCACGGAACATCCAACGGTGCATCGTCGAAATACGATTTGAACTCAGCGGAGAGATTGTCGAGATGTCTAGTGATGCAATCTTTGATGCTGACGGGAAGCTCAATCCTCTGCGTCTGCAGGTGCTCGTCCAAGAAAGGAAACGAGGCAGTGGACCCGGCCTTGATTCGTGCCTGCCAGACTTCCATTCTAGCAGACAGTCCGGCAAGCTTGTCTTGAACGTCACTGACTGTCACATCACGGCCTTGCAAGGACTGGTTCATTTCGTTGAGTCGGCCGAATATATCGGCCAGGTAGGCGAGCATCATGACGAACTCTTCATTGTCGAAGTGGACATGGAGGTTGTTTTCGTTGTCTCGCAGGAAGATTTCCACCTCAACCCGGAGTTCATACAGCCGAGAGAGGCATTTCCCCCTCGATAGCCAACGGACTTTGGTGTGGAACAGAAGTCCAACATGTTCCGCTCCCATTTCGTTGGCCAGGAGTTGGAAGAGCCGATGATTTTTGGCCTTCGCACGAATGAAGTTGATCACTTTGACCGCGACGTCCATGACTTCCAGCAAACGAGGCAGAAGAGTCTTTGACGCAAGAGCTATCGGTGTAGCGAACAGTGGGAGGACGTCACATGGGGCCATTTGTTCTTCACAAGCGTGACAAACCCTCCTCTGACGCCGACCATCGCTGGGGCACCATCAGTACAAATGTGCTTGAAATTCTGCCAACCGAGTCCGTCAACTTCAAAAAAAGAGTCCACAATAGCTTTGATATCTGCCGCTGTCGTTGTGGTTGGTAGGGTATTGCAGAACAAGAACTCTTCCTTCATCTTTCCCTTTCTCTCGTAGCGAGCGAAGGCGATCAACTGGCTCTCCAGGGCGGTGTCGGTAGACTCGTCTAATTGAAGGCTAGCCTGGAGCGTGCTTTGTTTGATTTCGGAGCAAACTTGACGGCACACATCAGCAGCCATGTCGTCAATCCGTCGTCGGATCGTGTCATTAGAGAGCGAAACTTGCTGGATCTTCTTTTTCGCCTCTGGTCCGATCATCAATTCCACCATTTTCTCTGTACATGGCTTGATAAGGTCCTCAGCAATAGTGTGCGGCTTCTTGCACTTCGCAATTCGGTATGCCACTTCGTAGCTGGATTGAAGAGCAGGTTTTTCTTCTGGCCGGAATCCAAATTTGGGAAGTGTCGCTTCACGGTCATATCGTGATCGTTTCGCAGACAGAGCGTCGATATTATCTTCCTTCCTTCCGGGATGCATCTTGTCGCGATGGTTTGAAAGTTTGGAAGGACGTAGTGACGCATTTGACATCACGACCGAGCAGTGCAGACATTGCGCGCAGTCCACGCCATCTCGACTGACATTCGTGAATCCAAACTTGACATAGCTGTCATTCCATTTTCGAGCCTTCGACATCTGAGAAAAAAATTGCAAATACGAATTAATTACTTTTGTAACGGTAATACAGTAAGGTTGAAAATTAGGTTTAGAAAAGTGCTCTGGAGGGAAGGAGAAGAAAGAAAGTAGAGATGTAAAGAAGCAGAAAGAGATGGAGAGAAACTCATCTACCCTTTTTTAGAGAAGGTTAAATTCATCTACCCTTTTTACTTTGACACTATGACCGGAGACTCGTCACCTTAATTGTACATTACAAGCTTCTGCATTCTGAATCGCAGTTTTTCGGCGTCCGCTCGTGGCCCCCCAGTCGAAGGCCCGTGGCCCCCCAAGGGGGGCACGGGCCCCCGGTTGAGAAACGCTGCCCTAGAGTGTCCTGAACATGAAATCAAATGTTAACATTGCCTAAGTTGGGATGAACTTGTCATTTGGGGCCAATGTATGGGGGTACCCTCAAAACGTGACCAATTTCGCTTCACGTCGTGATCCGTTGGCACATTTTCATATTTTGGTGAATTATGGGGTCATTTGTAAGTTTGAGACATATGTAATATGAGTTATTGGGGTACATATACACACACCCCTTGTAGATATCCGGCACATCACATAATGATATGTGTATTAATTTACTTTCCCTTTATTAATTATTAGGTAAGTTTTATTTCAGTTCTTCATTCTTCATGTTGAAACAGTTTAGCTAGGTTGAAAAGTAGGGTTTGAAATCCTACGGTAAAGGCTAGCTAGTACGGAGGATAATAGAGAACAGAGGATCTCGGAAAAGGGCCGTGATCAAACGGTTCGGACAGGCCGAGACACTAAACTCCCTTTCGGCACAACATTTAATAAAACAAGGCAAAGATGGCGGCAATCAACTCGCTCACACGAGCCATCAGCAAGAAGCCGGAAGTCTCCTCCCTTTCCGGTGAAAATTAAGAGAAAAAAGTAGGAATTACAGGCTCGCACTACACCAACATGGCATCAACATATTGCAAGAAAACATTCATAAGCAAAGCAGGAAACGTTCACGTATATCGTACACATAACATCAGAGACTTTCTAACAGCCACCCCCAAATTTGTGGAATAAATTTGTAAAAAGGGAAAGTCTTTCAGTCCATTCACCCCTCACCCATCATCTTCAAGCTTCGACAGCCGGATCAATTTAGCAAGTGGTCGAACATAGTTCTTGCCATGAACTTGAACGCTGGCAGTTCGAGCACGGCCATCTGAGCCCGGAAAGGTCTTGTGAGGTTTCTACGGGCGATGAGGCGACGGACGGACATTAGGAAGGCATCAGCATCAAGGCCCTCCAGGAGGCCCAGATGTACGGTGCGGGTAGTGAGGCACTTGAAGATTATACCCCAGCGCTTCTCCGTTCGTCTTCCAATTTTTATGGTGAAAGGACCGAAGCAGTCCACTCCAGTAGAGTAGAAGGCAGGCTTGTATAGTCGTAACCGAGCAGGGGCTAGATCAGCCATCCTTGGCACCTCTGGATTGGCACGTCATCTTCGGCACTCGTGGAATTGATGTTGGTGTCGACGAATAGCCTCTCGACCACGCAGAATCCCGTACTTGCGACGTACTTCAGCGAGAATTCTCTCCGGACCACAGTGAAGCAGTTGGTCATCACATTCTTGAATGAGGAGCTTGGTTACTGGGTGAGGAGGATCTAAAACAATAGGATGCACAGCATCTTGTGTAAGGACATCCGCACGGCGTAGTCTTCCTCCTACTCTGATGAGACCAAGGGTACGGTCATATTCAGGTGAGAGAGAGAGATGCCAGTCGACCTCTGATGGGTAAATCCCTACCCGTGGCAAGTATCTGGACTTCGTCCTGAAAACTATTGTGCTGTGAGCGTTGAAGCAAAAGATTCTCTATCTCCCCATGCTGGTGAGCGCTTAAGGTAAGATAGTCTTGATCGTAGGCCACCCCGTTGGGACACTGCTGTGCAGCCACAACCAGAGCGTTCCAAGTCTTGTACTGTTCAGGGTCAGGTAAGGTATATGTCCACCGACATTGTTCTACAGAAGGTTGACTTCCGGAGCTCAGTCACATCACTTTGCTCTAGTACGCTGACCGGTCCTTGTAGTGACCAGCCCAGGTTGGTACAAACTGCTACTGGAGCACCCTTGGGGCCAAATCGCACAGGTTGCTTTGGTAAGATGAGGTGCGGATAGTCTGACCCGATCAATATTGTTGGTTGAGCCTTGTTAATCAAAGGGAGTGGTATCGCAGCTAGGTGGGGGTGCCGTTTCTGAAGATCGGCCACTGGGTACAAATACTCAGATAAGCGCAGCATTGTGGCAGTGAATGCTGCATCTATCCCATACCTCTGGTTCAGGTTCTCGACCGATGATATCTGAAGCTTGACAGAAGCCCCGGTACACTGCAACATATCTTCTCGCACTGTCTAGAGCAGTAATGCTTCAGGTTTACCCACCAGGTTCAACCGCTCTGTTATTGAATTCAAAAGCATACTCCTTTCTGAACCATCGTCTAGAATGGCATAGGTCTCTATGGACCCTTGTGGGCCATGAAGGGGCACCTTTACGACCTTTAACAGGACATCATGTGGACGGGAAGGCTTGTCAAGGTACACTGCAGATGGTGCGGAGCCTGTCATTAGGACGGTATCGCTGGATCTCTGCGCTGCATCATGTAGGATGGTTAGGTGCACCTCTTTGCATGCAACGCATGGCTTCCTAAGTGTACAGCGATCAGCTGGGTGTGACCGACCGCACCTCCAGCAACGGTCATGTTCCCTTATCCACTTAATAATATGGTCTGTGGAAAGCTTCTTGAATTCCGCACAGGAACCGAGGTAATGATCACTGGTGTCACATTGAGGACAATAAGGCTTGGTCTTGGTTGTTGAAGAAACATTACGCAATGGCTGTGGCCTTGTGCCAGCTATTGGTGACTCAGAGTTGTGAAACACCGAGGCCTGTGATTCTTTCTTCTTGAAAGATGAAGAATGCTGTTCCTTTCTCTCTAATCCCTGGCCCTCGCATTTGTAGAGGACAGCAGCTTGGTTCGCCATACGTTTAGCTCGGGCCTTCGCCTGCAGCCAAGCTGCCAGATGGTGCAACGTGTAGGTCTGATTAGAATCTGCATTTAAAAGTCCTTGGTTAATGCAGTGCTCAATGAATCCATCACGATAGCTCGGTGGCAGTTTGCTAATTAGCCTGTCTACATGTGAGCCACATCGTAGTTCAAATCCATGCTCACCCTTGAGGGATTGTAACATACCCACAAGGGAGTGCACTGCGAGAGCAAATTCTTCAAAGGCCTCTGCATCTCCAGTCCTCACTGGTGCCATGTTCATGATGGCACCAATTTCGCTCTGTACGAGTTGCCTTGGCTGTCCATACTTGTCCTGCAGGGCCCGTAAGGCCACCGTGTATGGCTTCGGATCATGCATGTAGGCCTGAGCAAGTTTGTATGCACTTGGTAGCTTAAGGTGGGTTAAGAGTACTTGATATTTGTACTCCTCTGACAAGTAGGTGTGATTACTTATCAGGCTATCCAATGCAAGCTTGAGAAGGGCAAAGTCACTTTCTCTGCCACTCTGGAAATAAGGCAGACTCGGTTTTGGTACGCCATAGGATGAAGCTATTAATAGGTCCATGAGGTTCGGTGTTGCAGGCGTTTCAGATGGGTGAACTGGATGCCCATGTGGTGAAGTTGAGGGTGGTAGATAGGGTGCATGATGACATGGTAACATGTTAGGATGAAAAATTGAAGCTTGGAATGGAGCTGTGGTGGCGGATGAATATGCAGTTGGATGAGTTTGCTTCACTTTCTCTTTCGGTGATGGATTGTCATTAATGATTAATCGAGGAGTGGATGTGGATTGTAGGTCGGCAGTGATGGCAATTTCCGGCTCTGGCCGCAGTAGTGGCAGCTGCGTTGGCAATGGTTTGTTTGGTTGAACTGAGGGAGTACATGACGCTCCACCAACGTGCAGAATCGTATGCTGGGCGGTAATGGTTGGACGCCCGGTTGGAGAGGTAGGCACTTCATCTCCTGCATCCAAGAACGACACTATCAACCGTGCTTCCTCCAGTTCCTGTTTCGGCCTTCCTCAGACGTCTCTGTCTTGTTTGCTGGATGGACAAGGCCTCGCGTTCCCTCAGAGCCTGGCGCTCCATCTCCTGAGCCTGGCGCTCCATCTCCTGAGCCTGGCGCTCCATCTCCTGAGCCTGGCGCTCCATCTCCTGAGCCTGGCGTTCCATCTCCTGAGCCTGGCGCTCCATCTCCTGAGCCTGAAGGACTTCATCCTGCAGCTGCTGTCCACGTTTCTCAGCTCTCTCATCCTCCCCAACTTGACATGTTAGTTCCTCCAGTTCATACTGTTTTCGTTTTTCCATTAGAATAGCCGATTGTATACCACTGAGTTGGGATGTAATGGATGTACGGCTGTAGCTGGAACAATGGCTGCGTCGTGAGCTATGTGCACTGCATAGTGAGGCAGTCTTTGGTCGGTGGCTTCCTGTCGAATGTCGTCGGTAAGAAGAACTCGGCCCACACTCCTGATTAAGGGAAGAACCACTCGTGTTTGAAGGTAGGTAGTTAAGAACATAGTCTTTCAAACGTTCAGGGATACGTATATTCCTTTCGGATCGGGAAGATGCCGTTAATTAATTGCCAGTGCTGATGATGGCCGGACCCGGTAATTCGGTGGCTAATACAGGCGCGGGGCTGACGGCGGCCACCGAAACAGAGACGAATGGATTCGATTCGTGCCATGAGTTGTTAAAGGACTAACCGGGATAATGTCGCTGGTATTGTCTGCTGTTTGAGTACAATCGGCAGTCAGGGTAGTGGCGATATTCTCGTCCATGATTTCCTTGTCCAGCTGTTCGTTATCCGGCTCGAAGGACCGTGAAAAGTAGGGTTTTTTTTTTTTTTTGTATACAAGATCGAGGCTCGTGAAAGAGCGAACATTAATCACACAGAAAGACAAACCGACACATAAAACATATAACATCGGGAGCGGTAGACAAGATGGGGAGAGAGGGGGAAGGACACAAACACAACATTTGAGAGCAGGGACCGAGAGACATGGAGACATCGAGAGATCTGAGAGAGGGCGAGGGCTTTGGGGGGGGGGGTAGGGTGCATCAAACGCCCTTAGGTTCTTGGATTTTAATGTCTATTCTCTCAAATGTTACACTTGTTGGTAGAAGTATGTATGCAAAAAATAAATGAAATCAGAGGTGGTCCTGGGTGGCCACCGGCCACTTTTATATATTTAGGGCCATTTTCGGGGCCGCACTATGTAAAAATGTTTGATTTTGTTATTTTACACCCAAACCTAGTCATGTTTGGTATCAAATTGAAGGTCTTGATGAGAGGAATACAAATATAACAATTTTATGCAAAAAACGATGGTTTGATAATTAGTTTGTATTTTTACATGAATGAAATCGGAGGTCTAATCGTGGGTCCCATACTAGTAGTCTAATAATATCCTTTATTTTCTTTCAGATGGCAGATAAGAAGACCAGATTAGCAAGTGCCATTTTTGGTCTTGGCAATGCTTTTACAGAAGCAGATGGTACATTGACAGGAGTCCGCCTCCCAACTTGCCGGCAGGTTCTTCGATGCGTGATGTGGTACATCCAGAAGGAAATATGTGAAGGCAAACAAACTCAGCCACTGAAATGGAAATCTGCCAGCATCGTCCTTATCCAGCTGAAAAAATTCTACACTAAAGCAAATATTCCTATGCTTTCAGACCATCAATGCTGCAAACTAATACTTGACCTTCTTAATGACAATAACAAATTGCGTCAAATACCTGTTTCTCGCCGAGAATCTCCAAGCACTTTGGCTAAGTTGCAAACCATGAATGAACGTCTTGATAAGACCTTTGGTGTATGGACAAAAGATGCAATGACAAACATTAAGAATGAGGAAGATAGAGTATTTTTAGAGTCAATGAAATCTGACAGAGTAGCCTCATTTGGTGGTGTTGACAAGAAGAAAGTTGATAAAGATCATAGAAAAGAAAAACGCCTCTTAGCGGAAGCTTCAAGACGAGAACGTCATGAATCATCCAGTGTACAAGAGATGACAATTAGTTCTGTATGCTCTGATGATAGTGACTCTGCAGATAGCTTGGAAGAAACTGAAGAAGAGGCGATTCCAGAGTTTCAAAGGAAGCGTAGTCACCACAGATCAACATATGCAGGTACATCTGCCTTTATTCCTCATGATATTCTGAAAAGACATTCAGTTGTGTCTGTTGCTACTCGACTAAACATAACTCCTGTTCAACAGGTTGCGCTCACCAAAGCTGTAATTCAAGAGGCAGGAGGTGATCCACGTCGTGTGGCCAAGTCGTACTCAACTGCTGATAAGGCTCGACGATCAATAACTAGTGCTATCGCCAAAGATATTCAAGAAAATTGGATCGCCCCAACAGCTGCAACACTTCACTGGGATGGCAAGCAGATACCAACGCTCACAAACAAGAATGTCAAGGAAGAAAGATTGCCAGTGTTGGTTGGGAATGCCACTGATGTAAAGCTACTGGGGGTGGCTAGATATCCTCCTGGAAGTGATAGGTCATCAGGTGACATCATTGCCGAGCACACTTACACGTATCTACATTCATGGAAGTGCAAACAATCAGTTGTCAACTTATGTTTTGACACAACAGCATCAAACACTGGACACGTTACAGCTGCCTGTGTTACCATTCAATCAAAACTGGACCGTGCTCTTCTGTGGTGTGCATGTCGCCATCATGTTGGAGAGGTAATCCTGGATCATGTGTTTGACGTTCTCAAAATTGAGGCATCAAAGTCTCCAGAAGTATCTTTGTTCCAAAAATTCCAGAAGAATTGGGAACGCATATCGCATGCAAAGAATGAAAGTTTAACCAAAATTGACATTTCCATGTACAATGACTATGCACAACAGCTGCTTTTATCCTGCAAAAACAAGGTTTTAAGCACAATCCGCACAAGCGCTTCATACTGTAGGGAAGACTACAAGGAAATGGCACAACTCTGCCAGGTAGTCCTCGATGATGATGTCACAAAACAAGGAACACTCCACAGACCAGGGGCCATGCATAAAGCAAGGTGGATGTCAAAGATTCTTTATTCCATCAAAATATGCCTACTTGAAGAGCAAATTTCTCTACTACCTCGAGGAACTGTAACAACACAACATCAACAGAAAAAACTGAAGGAGTTTGTTGTTTTTGTTGTTTATATTTATTGTGATTGGTGGCTCATATGTCAGTCTGCTTCAAATGCCCCATGGTTTGATTTGTGCTTTTACAAGACTCTGCTCAACTATAAAGCTGTCAACTCAACCATTTCAGTCAGCGCTGTGAAAGCCTTTGATAGACATTTGTGGTATTTAACCCCAGAACTGGTTGTTTTGGCACTGTTCAGCAATGCAATTCCTCAAAAGGATCGTCGTGCCCTTGCAGATGTGTTACTGGCCATACAACCAGATGAAATGCCAAGCACTCCAAAACACCGCTACGGTTCTGGATATGGCAAACCGTCATTTCCAAAAATTACAGAAGCGACAACCCTGGCTGATCTTGTGAACGAGGACTCGTGGTTTACAGTAAACCTTCTTCACCTAGATATGACCTTCCTAACAGAGGATGTTGACACTTGGCAGAACAATGAGCACTTCAAGGCAGCCAAGTCCATTGTGGATGGGCTTAATGTTGTGAATGACCCTGCGGAGAGAGCAGTAAAGCTCGCAACTGATTTTGTCTCAACTGCAAGAAGAGAAGACCACTTCCAAAATCTTCTTCAAGTGGTTGAATGTGACCGCAAAGCGAGGCCAAATTTGCGGAAACGAGCAAAGTTGGAGTAGTGACATTGGCGTTGTGCTTAATACATTTTCAAACTTTTAATCAATGAAAGTACAATACTACAACACTGTACTACAACTTTGTAATATGAAGAACGATTTTGGTTAATTTTACATTGACATGTAAGGTTGTTTTAACTGTTTGATATTAGGCATTTAGTAAAAGTAGGACTTTACTTTTGTATATAGGTATAATGGTTAATTTTACATTATCTTGTAGTTAATTTTACATTATCTTGTAAAGTAGTTTAGCTGTGGCCCTAAATGGCCCTAAATATATAAAAGTGGCCGGTGGCCACCCAGGACCACCTCTGATTTCATCTATTTTTTGCATACATACTTCTACCAACAAGTGTAACATTTGAGGGAATAGACATTAAAATACAACAACTTTTTGAAAATCATGGGGCGTTTGATGCACCCTAGGGGGGGGCATGGGAAGGGGGAGGGAGGTGGGAGAGGTATAAAACATATGGACACTGCCAGGACTTCCAGGAAAGAAGTTGGAATTTCAAACAAGGTGGATCTGGGGTGAATTAGCAGGGGTAGAAAAGATCAAGGTTTTGGATGGGGGAAGATAAGAGATGGTGGTGAACAGCTGTTTTAAAGACCTGGAGGGAGGAGTGGGATTGAAGGGAGTGAGGGAGTTTGTTCCAGAGGTGGGAGAAAAGAGGAATGAAAGAGTGAAGGTGAGCAGAGAGCCGAGATTTCGGCAGTTCAACCATCAGAGGGTTGCTGGCAGATCTTGTGCGACCTGTAGGAATATTTGGGGGACAGAGCACAGAGAGAGCTGGGGGTGCAAGGCCAGAGAGGAGTCGGTAGAAGACAGAAAGACCACCTACCTGCCTGCGGTGAGTGAGTGAAAGGCCCTCAGAGATAGCTTCATCGCGGGAGATTCCAATAATTCTGAAAGCTTTGGTTTCAACAGCGTGAAGCCGAGCTAGGTGTGAGGCAGGAGCACCAACCCATAGGGGAGAACAGTATCCATTGAGCTGCGGATGAAAGCCTTGTATGTGGTGAGGAGCTCAGGTGTGCCGAGGAAGGACATCGCACGACGGAGGATGCCTAGTCGGCGACTGGCTTTGGAGGCCAGCTTGGAAATGTGGTTTTCCCAAGAAAGATCATGGCAGATAGTGAGACCCAAAAGCTTGAGCGACAGAACTTCTTGGAGAGGATCGTTGAGAAAGTAGATGGGAGGGTTGTCCAGTCGATCTTTTCGGAGAGACATAGTAAGAGTGTGAGATTTGTCAGGATTGAAAGACATGTTCCACTTGTTTGACCAGTCTGTGATTTTGTCCAAGTCTTCAGAGAGTGAGGAGGCTGCAGACTGCTGATCTGAGGGAAGAGGAATGGAGCGGCAGAGAGTGGAGTCATCAGCAAAGAGATAGAGAGGATTTTCAAGAGAGTCAGAGAGATCATTGATACAACAACACAACATGCATTTTAAGGCCATTTTCCCTGCTAGAGCGGGGGTTAGCCTTGCGGTCCCCATGACAATCTTCTCCATTTTGCCCTATTTTCTACATCTCTCCTTGTTAACCCCCTTGCCCGCATTTCTTCTTCCACCATCTTTAGCCAAGTCTTTCTCGGTCTTCCCCGTCCTCTACTTCCTTCTACATTAACTTCCATCACTCTTCTCAACCAGTCACGTTCATCCTTCCTCAATACATGACCAAACCATCTCAACCTGTTCCTCTTCACAGCATCAATCACAGGCAATATTCCCAATAGGTCACAGGCAATCAATCACAGGCAATCACAGGCAAAGAGAGATCATTGATGAAGACCAGAAAAAGCACAGGGCCCAGAACACTGCCTTGGGGAACTCCAGCCTGAACAGGAAGAGGAGATGAGAGAAACCCATTCAGGGCCACACGTTGACGACGACTAGAGAGGAAGCCCGCCAGCCTTGCGTGGAGATTTCCATGGATACCAAAGGAGGAGAGTTTGGTGAGCAGAGCGGGGTGCCAGATCGTATCGAAGGCACGTGATATGTCGAGGGAGACGGCTCTAATTTCCTGTTTAGCATTGAGGACCTCCATCCATTGTTGAGACAGCAGAAGCAGCATGTCCAGAGTAGAGTGACCTGCTCTGAAACCAAATTGATGATCAGAGATCAAGCCATTGGAGAAGAGGAAAGATTTCATATCCGAAGCAATGATTGATTCCATGACTTTGCTGATAATTGGGAGAAGGCTGATTGGTCTGTAGTTGCTAGGATCTGTTTTTGCACCTTTTTTGTGCAAAGCGGTGATGTTGGCTGATTTCCAAGCAGATGGCAGTTGACCTTGAGCAAAAGAGAGGGTGAAGAGAACAGAGAGAGGGTGAGATAGAGCGGCAGAGCAGGATTTTAGGACCCGTGGGCTGATGCCGTCGGGTCCAGTTGCAGAATCAGAGTCGAGGGTTGACAGAAACTTTTCCACCTTGTCAGGAGGAAAGGACACAGAGTCCAGGAGCAGCTGGGTACGACTGGGTATGGTGGGTACAGAGAGGGATGGGTTTGGGACACAAGATTTAGAGGCAAACACAGAATTGAGGCATTCAGCTTTTTCACGTGCGGAGTCAGCTGTGTAGCCGTTTGAGGTAAGGGAGGGGATGGAGGGGGAACAAACACCAGAAACGGATTTGACCAGACGCCACCAGGATTTGGAAGAGGGAGACAGATAAGAGAGTTCGGTCTTGAGAACGGAGAGATATTGTTTCCTGGCTCTCCTGAGGGTGGACACACACTTGTTTCGGGCTTTGTGAAAGGAAATGAGATTTCCTTCCGTTGGATTTGCTTTCCAGGAGACGAAGGCAAGTTGTTTCTGGGCAACAGCCTCACCACAAGAATCCGTGTACCATGGACGGGAGGAAGGGTATGACAACTGAAGACGAGATGGGATAAATCTGTGCATGAGAGAGAGCAATTTACTTTGGAAGAATTCCCAGGATGAGTTGATGTCAGAGGTGGTAGAGATGGGAGACCAGTCCAGATGATTGATGGCTGCTTGAAGACCGTGCCAGTTGGCCTGAGTGAAATGCCAGACTCGTCGACGCTGAGCAGGCTCCCTGAGGATGGTCAGAGAGATGTCCACTTTAACAAGGACATGATCAGATGATCTGATTGGAGCAGAAGAAGAGCAGCAGACATTTTCAGGGAAGTTAGTCATAAACAAGTCCAGAAGAGAAGATGCCCCGTTGACTGAGATCCGGTTCGGGAAATTGACAGATTGTGTCAGTCCCAGTGAGTCGCAGAAGTCCTTTGCTGAGGAGCCATGGCTGGTGAGAGAGGTACCCACACCCAGCCAACTGGCATGATGACAGTTGAAATCACATATGAGGAAGAGAGAGTTGGGATGAGTAGATAGAAGTTGGTCCATATTATCAGACAGCGAGATGTAGATGGAGTCATCACTGTTTGGTGGACGGTACAACACACATATGAACAAGAGGTGGGAGCGAAGGGGAAGCCGTAGCCAGAGGTATTCCTGGGGGTGAGGTGGAGAGAGGGCAGTGCAGGGCGAGTGAGGAAGAGAGTTTTTTATAAAGATAGCAACCCCACCTCCAGGACGAGGCTCAGGTCTATCATACCGGAGGAGGGAGTAACCCGGGAGAGATACTAAGAAATCAGAGACATCATGAAGGAGGAAAGTTTCTGTTAAGCAGATCACGTCTGGTTTGACAGAAGCAACCTGTATGGAGAGATCAGTTAAGTTTGAACGAAGGCCCCGGATGTTTGAGGTCCATACCGTTAATGAAGAGGAAGGGGGAGCATCGGATACAGAACAGGGGGGAGGAGGGGTAGGGTAAGATGTGGAAGAGGTGGAAGAGGTAGGGAGAGCTGTTGAAGGTGTGTCAGAGATTTCAGAATAGCTCGGAGAAAGGGAAGGATGGGGCGGACAAAAGGTTTGATGGTGATTGGGTGAGGCACAATGAGGTGTTATTTGAGGAGGGGGAAGAGCGAGGCAGAAGGTTGGGGGAGATGGAGGTGAGAGTTGGAAGGGGGAAGAAGCGGGGAGGACGCTTTGAGGAGGAGGAGTGAGAGGGGGAAAATTGAGAAGAAATAAGGGTGGGGAGATTTGAAGGGGAGGGGCGAGGGGGGAGTTTGGGAGGGAAGGGACAAGGGGAGGGATTTGAAAGGGATGGGATATGGGCGAGATTTGGAGGGGAGGGGTGAGGGAGGAGTCTAGGAGGGGAGGGGCGAGGGGGAGTCTTTGAGGGGAGGGGTGAGGGGGTAGTTTAGGAGGGAGGGGGCAAGGGGGGAGATTTGAAAGGGATGGGTGATGGGGAGGATTAGGAGGGGAGGGGAAAGGGGGAAGATTTGAAAGGGATGGGTGATGGGGAAGATTTGGATTGGAGGGGTGATGGGGAAGATTTGGATTGGAGGGGTTATGGGGAAGATTTGGAGGGGAGGGGTGAGATTTGATTTTAGAAAGTGTACGATTTATGGGAAACGAACATTTATTGCAAAATGAGTTTCTTGTGACCTTCGAGTTAAAAATACGTTTAAGGACGCTGGATGGAGGATGGAGTTTGAAATCCTACGGTAAAGGCTAGCTAGTACGGAGGATAATAGAGAACAGTGGATCCAGGAAAAGGGTCATGATCAAACGGTTCGGCCAGGACGAGACACGAAACTCCCTTTTGGCACAACATTTTATAAAACAAGGCAAAGATGGGGGCAATCAACTCGCTCACACGAGCCATCAGCAAGAAGCCGGAAGTCTCCTCCCTATCCGGTGCAAATTAAGAGAAAAAAGTAAGAATTACAGGCTAGCACTACACCAACATGGCATCAACATATTGCAAGAAAACATTCATAAGCAAAGCAGGAAACGTTCACGTATATCGTACGCATAACATCAGAGACTTTCTTACATTTCATTTAACATTCTAACATTAACATTCATTTTATGTCTGCCCTTCCAAACACTTCTCATGTACTTCCAAGATCTTTGCATAGCGAGCTGTAATGTGTGAGTATTAAATATATAGGCCATGGGCTCGCTATTCTATATATTATATTTTCTATATAATATTGTTGCGGATATGGGATTTGCATCCATCCATATCCGCTTGTAAATATTCCCCTATTTCCTCAATACTTCCCAACTATCCCCAATCCCCCATTCCCTAGTCCCATTTTCTGTAAACAACACTCTGTAGACCCGACCTCCCCCTATTTCCCCCATTAAATGTCGTGCCCAGGTTCACCGCATCTCATGTAAGACAACTATAGGACATCTTGCTAGTTATTCTTAGTCTATGTCAGTTAAGGACTCGTTTCCATTAATTCTGACCCTTCGTTGCACCAGAATGTGATTGTATGGCACCGTTAGGAAGTTTAGGACCTCCCAATACCTCCCCGCAGCTCTTCCTCACGGTTCAGCAACAACAACAGCAACGGCAGCGGCGGGCGCGGGGAGTGCGCGTCCTCACTCCGGCTTGGTTGGTAGGGGGTGTTGGGAGGGCACCAGGCCTCCCCAACGAGCCGCCATCGAACATGTGCTCGACGGGGTTACCAAATAGGGGCTCCCTGTCAGCTCCTCGTCAAGGGCGGAGCCCGGTAACCCCCGCACCCAATGGAAGCGGCGGACCGGCCCCAGTGGGGCGGAGCCAACCAGCCGAGGGCGTGTCACTCCCCGCTGAGCATGCGCAGGGAGAGGGAGGTGACGTCAGATGCGCGCTGAGCTTGGAGCAAGCAAGACGTACCCTCCGAGCGCTGTGAGGCCTCCCCGCATCTTCTGGACTGGACCGTGCTTTATCCTGTCCCCGAGCCAAGGTGCACCTTGTGCCATCGAACTACCTGTCCCTCCCTGCCATCAATCCCTGTGTAAGTCAGCCTTGTTCCGTTTGTCTGTGGTCTGTCTGGGATAAGATAAGACGGTAATTAAGTGCCCATCTCTTCTGTGTCTTTTACCTCACTCTGCCGTGTAATCTACCCCCTTTTCTCCACCACTGTAATTATACCCTCCTCCGGAGGTCTTGAGAACTGTACCCCTTGCGTCGTTTCCTCTTTCCCAGTCGTCGCGTCCTTTCCATCATTGATTTGGCATAGCGCGATTTGGTCAACGTCTGGGTGGAATCGGGGTCTAGTCGGGGAATAACTGTTCGGTCGCGGCAATACCACCGCTCGGTAAATAACATCTTTAGCCGTGTCCGTAACAATATATAGGCTATAGCTGGCCGTGCACCCCCCCCTCCCACACCCCCCCACAAACCTCCGACCCTATATTTTTCTGATGTCCTAGAGTGTCCTGAACATGAAATCAAATGTTAACATTGTCTAAGTTGGGATGAACTTGTCATTTGGGGCCAATGTATGGGGGTACCCTCAGAACGTGACCAATTTCGGTTCACGTCGTGATCCGTTGGCACATTTTCATATTTTGGTGAATTATGGGGTCATTTGTAAGTTTGAGACATATGTAATATGAGTTATTGGGGTACATATACACACACCCCTTGTAGATATCCGGCGCATCACATAATATGTGTATTAATTTACTCTCCCTTTATTAATTATTAGGTAAGTTTTATTTCAGCTCTTCATTCTTCATGTTGAAACAGTTTCGCTCGGTTTCACTTCCAGCTTAAGTTTTTGGACTTGGCGTCCAAGAATCGCAGGGACAGACAAGGTTAGTTAAGCTTCACTTGCAGACTGAGAATGATTAACCATATTATTTAAACATATTTGAACTAATATTCCACCATATTTCAGCTGATTCCAATTGTGATACAGATCATTGACATTTATTTAAGATATATTTTCATTACACATGTTCTTAAATGTGATAATTCTTCCTCATTATGAAATGTATTCCTTCATGCCAGATGTGCACCAATTGTGAATGACGTATTGTTTTGTTTATTGCAGATCCAAGCCACAGTGTAATCTACTAAATACAACCAGATAATGTTGCAAGATTCTGCTGATACTCGGAATCCAACTGAAGAGGATAGCCCACCATCGAAGAGAAAACGCGATGCAGTGGTAAAGCCTCTACCTCCAAACCAATATGCATAGTCCTTGTTCCAGGATCAAACTGTAAGCCACTGCAGTTGTTCGTCAGCATGAAAGATGGTGATAAAAGACTGGACAAACTGAAAGAATCTCTCATGCACAGATTTATACCATCTCGTCTTCAGTTGTCATACCCTTCCTCCCGTCCATGGTACACGGAATCTTGTGGTGAGGCTGTTGCCCTGAAACAACTTGCTTTCGTCTCCTGGAAAGCAAATCCAACAGAAGGAAATCTCATTTCCTTTCACAAAGCCCGAAACAAGTGTGTGTCCACCCTCAGGAGAGCCAGGAAACAATATCTCACCATTCTCAAGACCGAACTCTCTTATCTGTCTCCCTCTTCCAAATCCTGGTGGCGTCTGGTCAAATCTGTTTCTGGTGTTTGTTCCCCCTCCATCCCCTCCCTCACCTCAAACGGCTTAACGGCTGACTCCGCACGTGAAAAAGCTGAATGCCTCAACTCTGTGTTTGCCTCTAAATCTTGTGTCCCAAACCCATCCCTCTCTGTACCCACCGTACCCAGTCGTACCCAGCTGCTCCTGGACTCTGTGTCCTTTCCTCCTGACAAGGTGGAAAAGTTTCTGTCAACCCTCGACTCTGATTCTGCAACTGGTCCTGACGGCATCAGCCAACGGGTCCTAAAATCATGTTCTTCTGCTCTTTCACTCCCTCTTTCTGTTCTCTTCACCCTCTCTTTTGCTCAAGGTCATCTGCCATCTGCTTGGAAATCAGCCAACATCACCGCTTTGCACAAAAAAGGTGCAAAAACAGATCCCAGCAACTACAGACCAATCAGCCTTCTCCCAATTATCAGCAAAGTCATGGAATCCATCATTGCTTCAGATATTAAATCTTTCCTCTTCTCCAATGGCTTGATCTCTGATCATCAATTTGGTTTCAGACCTGGTCACTCTACTCTGGACATGCTGCTTCTGCTTTCTCAACAATGGATGGAGGTCCTCAACGCCAAACAGGAAATTAGAGCTATCTCCCTTGACATTTCACGTGCCTTCGATACGGTCTGGCACCCTGCTCTGCTCTCCAAACTCTCCTCCTTTGGTATCCATGGAAATCTCCACGCATGGCTGGCGGACTTCCTCTCTGGTCGTAGTCAACGTGTGGCCCTGAATGGGTTTCTCTCATCTCCTCTTCCTGTTCAGGCTGGAGTTCCCCAAGGTAGTGTTCTGGGCCCTGTGCTTTTTCTGGTCTTCATCAATGATCTCTCTGACTCTCTTGAAAATCCTCTCTATCTCTTTGCTGACGACTCTACTCTCTGTCGCTCCATTCCTCATCCCTCAGATCGGCAATCTGCAGCCTCCTCACTCTCTGCAGACCTGGACAAAATCACAGACTGGTCAAACAAGTGGAACATGTCTTTCAATCCTGACAAATCTCACACTCTTACAATGTCTCTCCGAAAGGACCGACTGGACAACCCTCCCATCTACTTTCTCAACAATCCTCTCCAAGAAGTTCTGTCGCTCAAGCTTTTGGGTCTCACTATCTGCCATGATCTTTCTTGGGAAAACCACATTTCCAAGCTGGCCTCCAAAGCCAGTCGCCGACTGGGCATCCTCCGTCGTGCGAAGTCCTTCCTTGGCACACCTGAGCTCCTCACCACATACAAGGCTTTCATCCGCAGCTCAATGGAATACTGTTCCCCCCTCTGGGCTGGTGCTCCTGCCTCACACCTTGCTCGGCTTCACGCTGTTGAGGCCAAAGCTTTCAGAATCATTGGAATCTCCTGCGATGTAGTCAACGCCGAGGGCCTTTCACTCACTCACCGCAGGCAGGTTGGTGGTCTTTCTGTCTTCTACCGACTCCTCTCCGGCCTTGCTCCCCCAGCTCTCTCTGTGCTCTGTCCCCCCAATATTCCTTCAGGTCGCACAAGATCTGCCTGCAACCCTCTTATGGTTAAACTGCCAAAGTCTAGGCTCTCTGCTCACCTTCACTCTTTCATTCCCCTTTTCTCCCGCCTCTGGAACAAACTCCCCCACTCCCTTCAATCCCACTCCTCCCTCCAGGTCTTTAAAACAGCTGTTCACCACCATCTCTTATCTTCCCCCATCGAAAACCTTGATCTTTTCTACCCCCGGTAATTCACCCCAGAGTCCTTGCAGTGTTCATATGTTTTAATCCTCTCCCACCTCCCCCCAAGTCCTCCCGATGTCCCTGCTCTCAAATGGTGTGTTTGTGTCCTTCCCCTTCTTCCCCCTCTCTTTTGTGTCCTCCCCCCTCTCTCCCCATCTTGTCTGCCGCTCCCCTTGTTTTTTGTGTTTTGTGTGTCGGTTTGTCTTTTTGTGTGATTAATGTTTGCTCTTTCACGAGCCTCGATCTTGTATACAAAAAAAAAAAGAAAAAAAAAAAAGAAGTACGATCCCTTAGATTGAGCCAACCAGTTGATTTCATACACAGAATGCAACAGGTGTGTGACCTCATTCCTGATACATATACAGACTATGATGGATATCATCGTGAATGTTACCAGAGGTTCACCATGAATCTTAAACGCATGAAGGTTCCTGCAGACACGCCATGAAGGTTCCTGCAGAACATCCAGAAGAAGTCGGCGATCGTCAACTGAGAGTGCTAACGTTCTCTTCAAGGCTGATTGTATTTTCTGTAACTTTGAAGGACGCAAGAAAATCAAAGTGAAAGGCAGCTGGTCAACCAAGGGAGCATCTAAATTTGAGTTTAATGGATGGAGAAGAGTTCTGGAATCAGCTGAGCGGAAAGCGGACGAAAAACTGTTGACTAGGATCAGGGGCCATGATTTGTTTGCATGTGAGGCACAGTACCACAAAAGCTGTCGAGCCAAGTACATTACGGATCCAAAGCAATGGAGGAGTACTGATGACGAAAAGCGAGCACAACAAGAAAATCTTGAGTTAGCACATAGGACAGCATACTCGGACGTGTGTGAGAAGATTGACAATGACATTATATGTGACAAAAAGATTGTCAAGCTGAGTGAGCTCAGTCAGGAGTACATCTCAAGTCTGGCACATACAGAATTCCCCAATCCAAGCTACCACAGTGAAAAATTGAAGGCAAAGCTGGAGAAGGATGTCAACTATTGTGGGAAATTATCGTTCTGCAAACTTTATAACAAGAAGACGTTTACAGCATACATCGTATACAGCTCTGATATTGATGTAAACCGTGCTGTCCAGAGTGCATATGCACTCGGTTCAACAGACATGATTAAGGATGCCGCCACTTACTTACATCAGTTGATTCTGCACAGTTTTGAAGAAGCTGAAGAACTGAAATGGCCACCAACAGCAAACGACCTAGAAAACAGTGAGGAGATACTACCACCTCAGTTGAAGAAGTTCTTGAGTTATGTGATCACTGGGAAACCAACTGCTGCCACATCACGATCCCACAGGCTGGTACATTATATTGGCCAATATTGTACAGAGTTGGCCATGGATGGGAGCTGAAGGATGGCAAGCTGGAACCTCTGTGGTACACAGGCAATGTTCTGCCACAGCAGCTCATCAATATCATGGACTAACCACTGGATTCTGACGACGTGGACTCGGATGACTCGGATGCAGAACTCCAGCTGCCAGACATCCCAGATCCGTTTGGTGGAGAAAGCACAGACAGTGACCAAGAATGACAATGTTCACCAATGAATGTGCCCGTTTATTGTTTTGATTGTTGGGTGATAATTTGATCATATTGGTAATGAGATTACATTCGGCCAGCTTAACACTTTACATGCCCGTTGTGCAATTTGGCATACACTTTTTTCTAAACCTTTTTTTTTCAAGTTGAGAATGTTAATTCTTATATCATTTTCGGATTTTTTTATAGCAAACACTAATGTTTTTGATTAAATTATGGTACCAAAGAGACGATTATAAGAATGTAAGGACTCTTTTAAAATGTTGTATTTGAAAGCATCAAATTTAGTTATGTCTATGATCATGGTACATGAGAGATTCTTATAGCATAGAATTGGTACAGGAGTTATTGATGTATTGAATCATAGGAACGTATTGTCCTTGCTTTGCCATGTTTGCGCTATTAACGAGTGCCAAGTTTTAAATTGTCATAACTTTGTCAGTTTATGTCCAAGAATGATAGTTGTGGTATTGAATGGTAGCGCTTGTGTCAGTGTAGTTTACAATATGATTTGAACTAATAAAGTCTCACAGATATACCTCAAACAAACTTAATGTAGAAATTTGATTATTTTTGTGACGCACCGGATATCTACAGTCACGTGAAAAAGTAAGTACACCCCATGTAAAGTTTTGACTTTTTCAACATATTTCAACATACAGCTACTTGATCTTCATTTCAACAATATTGATAGATAAAGGTGATATAAAATAACAAATATCATGAAACATTTACATTTTGTAGTCCATTGTATAATTTAAATAAACATAAATGCAAATTTCGCATGTGGAAAAAGTAAGTACACCCTTGGCTCTAATCGGTGGTATTGCCCCCTTTGGCAGAAACAACCTCAAGTAGGCGTTTCTTATAACTGTCTATCAGTCTCTGACATCGACTGGGAGAAATTTTTGCCCACTCCTCCATGCAGAATTATTTCAGCTGTGCAATGTTTGAGGGGTTTCTTGCATGTGCAGCTCATTTCAAATCCCCCCACAACATCTCGATGGGATTTAGATCCGGGCTTTGACTTGGCCATTCCAGAACCCTCCATTTCTTTCTTTTCAGCCATTCCTTGGTGGATTTACTGGTATGTTTAGGGTCATTGTCATGTCCACTTTCGGTTGAGCTTCAACTTTCCGACAGATGGCCTCACATTATCCTCAAGCACCCTCTGGTACAATGAAGAATTCATAGTGGATTCTATGATGGTGAGCTGCCCAGGCCCTGATGCAGCAAAGCTGCCCCAAACCATAATATTTCCACCACCATGCTTTACTGTTGCTATCAGGTTCTTGTGGTCAAATGCTGTCTTTGGTTTTCGCCAAACATGTCTTCTGGTACTGTGGCCAAATAGCTCTACCTTTGACTCATCTGTCCAGAGCACATTGTTCCAGAAGTACTGGTCTTTGCCGAGGTGTTCATTGGCAAACTTTAGTCTTGCCCTGATGTTCTTTCTGGACAGCAAAGTTTTCCTCCTGGCACACCTCCCATGTAGATCAAATTTGTGCAGCCTCTTTCTAATGGTAGACTCGTGCACTTTGACATCAACAGTGGCAAGAGCTACCTGTAGGTCGCGTGATGACATTCTGGGGTCCTTAGAGACGTCTTTCAGCATCTTTCGGTCTGCTCTCGGGCTGAACTTGCTGGGGCAGCCTGGCCTGAACAAGTTGGCAGTTGTTTGGAAAGTTCTCCACTTGTAGATGATCTTCCGGACAGTCGAATGATTTATTTCAAATTGTTTGGAGATCTTTTTAAATCCCTTCCCAGACTCGTAGGCATCTATAACCTTCTTTCTGAAGGCCTCAGAGAGCTCTTTTGATCTAGGCATGGTGACGCCGCACACTTCAACAACAAAGAGCAAACCAAACTAAATGTCTGAGGTTTAAATAAGACAGGTTCCTCCAAGATACTCTGTAATGATGTTCTAATCATTTGCACCTGAGCTGGTGCACCTGATTCTAATTTTAGGTATTTGAAGTAGTGATAAATGTAGGGGTGTACTTACTTTTACCACATGTGAAATTTGCATTTGTTTATTTAAATTATACAATGGACTACAAAATGTAAATGTTTCATGATATTTGTTATATTATATCACCTTTATCTATCAATATTGTTGAAATGAAGATCAAATAGCTGTATGTTGAAATATGTTGAAAAAGTCAAAACTTTACATGGGGTGTACTTACTTTTTCACGTGACTGTATAAGGGGTGTGTATATGTACCCCAATAACTCATATTACGTATGTCTGAAACTTACTTATGAGGGTTTGAAACGAACTGACACAAGCTCAGCTTTCATTTGGTACCTTATATGTATGTGTAGCTGCTATAATGACCCCATAATTCACTAAAATATGAAAATGTGCCAACGGATCACGACGCGAAGCGAAATTGGTCACGTTTTGAGGGTATCCCCATACATTGGCCCCAAATGACAAGTTCATCCCAACTTATGCAATGTTAACATTTGATTTCATGTTCAGGTCACTCTAGGGCATCAGAAAATATATGGTCGGAGGTTTGTGTGGGGGGGGGGGGGGGGGGGGGGGTGGGGGAGGGGGTGCACGGCCAGCTATAGTAGCCCTTGGCCTAATACCAGCCTTCACTGTATGCCCAGGGCAGTTTTAACACAACCTGATTGTTTTTCTAACACATCATTCATTTCAACCCTTTGTTCTTCAGGACGAATTGGCAGGACGTTCTTGAGTCCTCGGCAGAGGATGAAGAAACAGGTTGTCATCGCGTGGAACGTGAACCAGTCGGCCATTACAATGGATGATATTGATGAAGAAGGGGACGACGGGCAGAATAAAGTTTGTGAGGAAGAAGAATCAGATGAAGATTTGTGGATGAATACTCTTGAAAATGCCCCGGAAAAATTCACTCACAATGAGCTTAAGGATGCACACTGGCTCTACGACACCCCTGGGATAGTGAAGCACGATTGTGTAAGAAATAGCATGAACCTTGCGAAGCGTGAGAACATTACCGATTGATATTTCTCATCTGTGGCAGTTATGCTTTCACTTTGTTTTTAAAGGAGAGGCATCCTGTGAGTAAAGCTTATTTGGTAAGCAGAAATACTTCCGGAAATTAACATTGTTTGAACATGTCATCAGGTCCTCAACATGCTGACTGAGGAAGAAGTGCAGCTGGTACTGCCCACACGTGCCATCATTCCTCGGACATTTATCCTCAGCCAAGGCTCTACCCTCTTCCTCGCAGGTCTTGGAAGAATCGATTACCTTGAGGTACTTGTGCAATCCTTTACTTCATGGTCATTTGGTGGCTACTTGGTCTTCATTTCCACCTGGCTTTAACTTAACTTAGTATATTTTATATGGACGACATAACAGTTGAAGTAATCAAACTACAAATGAACGTGAAAACAAAACTGCAGAAGAATATTGTGAGACTTGGGTGTGTTGGAAGCAAGCCCCAATATACAGGCTTTTTCTGCAGGGATCCAATTCTATCTGGTTCACCGTGGTGTCCTCTAACGCTCTTCCTGTGCATGTGACCACCATGGAGAAGGCAGATGGCATATACAAGAAACATCTGGGGGGCCCTCTTTTGAAGGTGAGAATCCCCAGTGATGTTATGGCAATAAGAGATTACGTAAACCCTCTTTCTTGTGCCTCGTATCCACTCCCAACCTTCACTTCATGTTTCAATCATCTCCACTTACCTATTGTATGTATTTACTAGAATATAAGACCCGTCGCTTCGCTGATGGAAATAACAATCTTTGCTGCGATGGCTAATCTATGGGGGAAGAAAAAAAAAAGGATTCCTGGGAGATCCTGCTCTCTGTGCAGGGATAACCAACGTCACATGTTGGCATTTGCAGTTTTGACATGCGTGTCCCATGTACTCATAAAAAAAATTTTAAAAAGATTTGGATCACAAACACTCGCGGGAGTTACCCGAATCCACCATAGTTGGATTTATTGAAATCCGTTAATCCGTTCTCAAGTTATAACATGACAAACAGAGAGACACGGCTCCTTTTATAATTTAGATTACCTCTGCCTCCGAAGGTGGGCGGAGGTAATGTTTTCATCCCTGTCTGTCTGTCTGTCTGTCTGTGAATAGGATATCTCACAAAGTTATGGACGGATTCGGCTGAAACTTGATGAACTGACGTGTGACAAGGACAAATCGATTCGATTTTGGTGAAGTTCTAAATACGGATCCAATTACGAGAGTTTTTAAAAGTGATTATTCAGCATTGAGTGATAGGGCCAAAAACGATATATATCACAATATTTCAAAAAGTTGTGGGTCACTTATGACAAAACTATGTGGATGAGTTGGTTAGGCGACAATAACAAGTCAATTATATTTTGGTTCAGGTCCAAATTCAGATCCAGCCAATCGGTGGGATACAAAACGTAAACTGTTCAGCCTGGCGGAGATAATATGCGCTCCACCGAGTGCCTTTCTAGTTTACTTATTTGCTTACTTACAAGGTCTAGGCTGGTGAAACGAACAGAAGTTTATGCCACAGTTCAGGCAGAACAATGAAAAATCGACCTAACGGCTCCTGCCATTCCCTCCCGAATAGGTTCACAATAGAATGATTTCGACTTTTAAGTTTTTATGCCTCCGCCACCGAAGGTGGCTGGACCTTGTATGTGACACCCTCTCCACCAAATTTCTTCCGAATCCGTCCACAACTTTTTGAGATATCCTCTTCACAAACAGACAGGCAAACAGATCGGGGTGAAAACACAACCTCCAAACATAACAAAGTTTATTGTTTTTTTGTTACATTTTTCTTTATCCCTTTTAACTTATCACATTTGGAAACACCATCCTTTGAAGAATAGTGTGTATAAGCATAAGCCTTTGCTCACAATCCTACAAATTCACTCATAATTGCTCCACCCAACTCATCTTTAAATTTACCAATAACCTTTGTATTTTTTGTGGAGAACAGACTACTACACAGTTTGTAATTGCTTCTGTCATAAATACCAATGTCTTGTGTGACATCCTCAAACATCTTCTGTCTTGATTTCTAAAATATTGCTGTCTGCATCCATATAAAGTAGATTAACTCCATCATCATATTTCTTCATTGGGTTGCTGTAGAAGTAGTCATACATCAATAATGTTGACAAGCCCACAGTGCATTCAGAAAGTATTCAGACCCCTTCACTTTTTTCACATTATGTTATGTTGCAGCCTTAAGCTGAAATCGTTTATATTCCCGCTCCACCCCATCATGCATCTCTGCCATTAAATCAAATGGACTCCTCCGACGACCCAGGTACATTCACCGTGGCTCCGGTCGCAAGTTTGTTTATTTGCAATCAGGTCACTCCATCCCCGTCCTCTGGTCGGCTCAGCGCACTCTCACTCTTCGTCCCAGCGCACCTGGTCACAGCAACCCACACGATCGCACCTCTTGCCTACGAACCCTGGCTAAATCACCTGAATTCATCCCTGCTGTTCAAAACAACATCAAGCTCACCCTGTTCAACACCCGGTCCCTCAACAATAAATGCCTCATCCTGAACGAATACATCCTGGATAACAAACTGGACTTTCTCTGTCTCACCGAAACCTGGCAACAACCTCTGGACTACTACACACTCAACCTCACCACACCCAATGGATATTCCTACGTCAATAAACCACGCTCGGAGGGCCGAGGTGGTGGAATTGCCGTTATCCACCGTCAAGACATCAAGACCAACCTCATCTCCATCTCATCTGCTCCATCATTTGAACACCTGGCTTTAAAACTCTCTGGTCACACGCAGTCAGTCATGGCTGTCGTCTACCGCCCTCCCAAACCACACCCATCATTCCTGTCTGACTTCTCCTACTTTCTGACCCAGCTATGTTCCCTCTCCCCCTCAATCCTCCTCCTTGGTGATTTCAATATCCACATGGACTCCACTGACTCCACAACAACCACTGACTTCACTGATTTACTCACCTGCTTTAACCTCACTCAACATGTCGACTTTCCTACCCATATCCGTGGTCACATTTTGGACCTTGTCTGCTCCACTGGATTAAATTTGCACCATCTCTATGGCTCCGACCTCACCCTCTCTGACCACTTAGCCATCACTCTGACCATCAACATCCCCGCCCCAACACCAAGGCATTATCGCACAATCAACTTCCGTAAGCTAAACGCTCTTTCACCTACCTCATTCTCATCCACCCTCTCTGAAAAAATGTCCACTTCTCCCTTCATTGACCTCCACACCCCTTCCGACCTCACTGACTACTACAACCACACTCTCTCCTCCTGCCTTGACCAGCTTGCGCCTGTAAAAACCAAAACAGTTTCTTTCACCCATTCTGCTCCCTGGTTTACCCCTGAACTCCACCTGATGAAAACTCGTGCTCGCCAACTTGAAAGACTCCGCAATAAAACGGGTCTCACAGTTCACTCCCAAGCCTACAAGGACCACATACAACACTACAAAGATGCCCTCTCCCACGCCCGCTCTGCCTACTACTCTCAAATTATCCACTCTGGCTCCGGAAACCCAAAAGCACTCTTCTCGACAATAAACAAACTCCTCCGCCCCCTGAACACCACCACCCAGTCATTCACAGTAGACAACTGCATCTCCTTCCTCTCTTTCTTCCAACGCAAAATTGACAACATCTACAACAGCTTGACCACCGCCGCACCCGCTCCCCCTCCAACCACCTGCCCCCCCTTGTCCTGCCATCCCCTGTCTCGGTTCTCCCCAATCTCTCCTACTGACCTCTCTGAACTCCTCATAGGAATGAAAACTGCCACCTGCACTCTTGACCCCATCCCCTCCAGCTTTGTCAAAGCCTCCCTCCCTGCTCTCTCTCCACTTATCATTGCAACAATAAACTCCTCCCTGTCTACAGGCATCGTCCCACCTTCCCTCAAAATTGCTGCTGTTACCCCCATTCTAAAAAAACCTGGTCTAAACCCTGACACCCTAAACAACTTCAGACCCATCTCCAACCTACCCTTTCTGTCAAAAGTTTTGGAACGCGCTGTAGCCACTCAACTCAAACATCATCTCTCTGCCAATAACTTGTATGAAACATTCCAATCCGGATTCCGCTCCAACCACAGTACTGAAACTGCTCTCCTCAAAATCACCAACGACCTTCTCCTCTCCTCTGACGCTGGCAACCTCAACATTCTCGTCCTCCTCGACCTCAGCGCTGCCTTTGACACCATCGATCACACTATCCTCCTCACCCGACTTGAATCCACCTTTAACGTCACCGGCACTGCCCTCTCTTGGATTAAATCATACCTCTCTGACAGATGCCAGTTCATCTCCATCAATAACTGCAAATCCCCCACTGCTCCCCTCCCCCAAGGTGTCCCCCAAGGTTCAGTTCTTGGCCCCCTCCTCTTCATCCTTTACCTGTCCCCGCTCGGTCACTTAATCCGCCGTCATGGTCTCCAATTCCACTGCTTCGCCGATGACATCCAGCTTTTCATCTCCACCAAGTCCGTCTCCACCGACACCCACTCTATCCTGACAAACTGCATCACTGAAATAAAATCCTGGCTTCAAATCAACTTCCTCAAGCTTAACTGTGATAAATCTGAAATAATCATCATTGGCCCAAAAACGCTCACAAAATCCACCCATAACTTTGCCCTCAACATCGACGGTATCCCAGTATCCACCTCCCCTCACATCCGGAATCTTGGCGTCATCTTTGACCAAACCCTTTCCTTCGACAAATACACTAAACAGATCACAAAGTCAGCCTTCTTTCACCTGAAAAACATTGCCCGTCTCCGCTCATCCCTCTCCTCCACGGCTGCAGAAACCCTCATCCACGCCTTCATCACCTCCCGTCTGGACTACTGCAATAGCCTCCTCTATGGTTCACCCTCAAAAATCACCAATAAACTCCAATACATTCAGAACTCCGCTGCCCGTCTACTCACTCATTCCCGGACCCGTGACCACATCACCCCCGTCCTTTACAAGCTTCACTGGCTCCCCATCCCCCAGAGAATCCAGTACAAAATCCTCCTCTTGACATACAAAGCCCTCCATAACCTGGCCCCATCCTACCTGGCTGACCTCCTCTCCAGACACACTCCCACCCGCAACCTCCGCTCTGCTGGTACCAACCTCCTGACCCCCTCCATCCGGACCAAATTCAGATCCTGGGGGGACAGGGCCTTCTCCATCGCTGCTCCCACCCTCTGGAACTCACTACCTCACACCATCAGAGACTCCTCCTCACTCACCACATTCAAAACATCACTAAAGACCCACCTGTTCAACGCTGCATTCAACATTCAACCCACAGCATTTAACCCCTGACTATCTCTTCTCCTTCTCCCTCCTTTTGCTTTAAATATTTCCCTATTGATTCTTGTCTTGTCTTTTTGATTCTTGTCTTATATATATGCCGTATATCGCTGCTGTTTGTTTTCTTGATTCTTGTCTTTTTGCAATTGTTGTTTTCATGTATTGTTATGCATTATGTTTTCCACTCTGTCAAAGCGCCTTTGGGCTTCTGGAAAAGCGCTATACAAAATAAATGAATTATTATTATTATTATTCATTTGTTTCCCTCATCAATCTACACTCAATACCCCATAATGACAAAGAGAAAACAGGATTTTAGAAAGTTTTGCAAATTTATTAAAAAGAAAAAGCTGAAATATCACATTGACAGAAGTATTCAGACCCTTTGCTGTGACACTTGAAATTTAGCTCAGGTGCCTCCCATTTCTCTTGATCATCTTTGAGATGTTTCTACACCTTGATTGCAGTCCACCTGTGGTAAATTAAATTGATTGGACATGATTTGGAAAGGCACACCTGTCTATATAAGGTCTCACAGCTGACAATGCATATCAGAACAAAAACCAAGCCATGAGGTCGAAGGAACTGCCTGCAGAGCTCAGAGACAGGATTGTGTCTCGGGCACAGATCTGGGGAAGCCGACAAAAAAAATTCTGCTGCATTGAAGGTTTCCAAGAGCACAGTGGCCTCCCTAATTATTAAATGGAAGAAGTTTGGAACAACCAGGACTCTTCCGAGAGCTGGCCGCCCGGCCAAACTGAGCAATCGGGGGAGAAGGGCCTTGGTAAGAGAGGTGACCAAGAACCCGATGGACACTGGCTGAGCTCCAGAGATCCTGTGTGGAGATGCGAGAAACTTCCAGAAGGACAACCATCACTGCAACACTCCACCGATCTGGGCTTTATGGCAGAGTGGCCAGATGGAAGCCTCTCCTCAGTGAAAGACACATGAAAACCCGCTTGGAGTTTGCAAAAAAGCACCTAAAGGACTCTCAGACTGTGAGAAACAAGATTCTGTGGTCTGATGAAACCAAGATTGAACTGTTTGGTCCATTTGTGTTTTCCATACGGTAAGGCTGTCGTGGGTTTAATAAGCACCAGGTCAAACTCGAACAGTGTACAAGAGATCTATTAATAGACTAGCCGAAAGCACCCGGCTTTGCCCGGGTTCTTTTTGAATGAATTTACTACTATAATTCAGCTTTTGCTCGCGGCCATAGAAGATTGACCCTATAATTCAGCTCGGCTTTTAATTGCGAAATGGGCCCAGCCCGGCCGAGGCGGCCTCGACCGGCCTCGCCACCTGGCCTATAACCTTCCCGGGGCTCGTCCCGACATTTTTAGTTCTTTTTGAATGAATTTACTACTATAATTCTGCTTTTACTCGCAGCCGTAGAACATTTACTACGATAATTCAGCTTTTACTCACAGCCGTAGAACATTGACTACTATAATTCAGCTCAGCTTTTAATTGTGAAATGGGCCCAGCCCGGCCGAGGCGGCCTCGACCGGCCTCGCCACCGAGCCTATAACCTTTCGGGGGCCCGTCCCGACATTTTTTGTTTCAGAGGTTTCCTCCTATCTTTCACCGTTCAGGAGATTAGCGCGTGCAGACAGACAGACAAACAAACAAACAAACAAAAACTTTATTTTATATATATATATATAGATAGAAGATAGATAAGGATACATGCATGGGAGACGTGGCAGTTCGGCCAGTAACACCACTTGGGATGACACTCATGGTTCTTACACAGCCAGCACCACCAACATCTCAAAGAGCCACAACCCGTACTTGGCTTAATATACTTTCCCCCAGGACAAATGAACTCAAGGACACAGACTGCCACCTCGGAGAGAAATTGTACAAAGTTGGCAAGTCAAAGCCTCATTGGGAAAGAATGTTTTGCAAGGTCAAACATGCATAGAATATTATGATAACAGATCCTCCAAAGTCAGACAGTTAGCCGCCAGGACTGGAAATGGGTCAGTGTGTCACTGCTGCCACCATCAGGATAGGGAATTCAATGAAACCCCCCAACAGAGCTTTTGAGACATTGCCCTTCCATACCAATTGTTGGCATAGTTGTACATTAAGTAAGAACTTCATTTTCTAGCACGAGTACACCTGCTTATTCTGGGAGCAGCAGGGGGAGTCATGTTATTTATCCTTATTATTGCCAATGATTAATTACTATTACTTACTGTATGTTAGGTCCAGTCATTGAAAAGATCAGACCATGCCTCACCATTCGAAATTCCCTATAATAAAATTTACTTCCGTAAGGGAGTCGGGAGGGGAGGGGGAGGCAATGTCACAAGTCACAAAAAAAACCTTAGAGGCTAAGGGGGGGCAGGGGAAGGGGGGGGGGAGAAACCAAAAACCCAAAAGCGATACATGGCAGGATATCTCAAAAAGTTGTGGACGGATTTGGACGAAACTTGGTGGACATGTTATGTTGGATGTGTGACGAGGACGATTCGATTCGATTTTGGTGAAGCTCTGAATATGGATTCGGATATGAGAATTATTTAATTTTTAAGTGATTCTTCACCATTGGAAGATAGGGCCAGAAACTATCCATTGCGGGATATCTCAAACAGTTATGGATGGATTTGGACGAAACTTGGTGGACGGGTTGTGTGTGTGACAAGGAAGAATCGATTCAATTTTGGTGAAGATTTGAATATGGATTCGGATATGACAATTATTTAATTTTTTAAGTGATTCTTCACCATTGAGTGATATGGCCAACCAGGCGGAGGTATGCTCTCTACTGAGTGCCGTTCTAGTTACTTTTGTGATTATAAGCGGCCTTGGAAAAACGCCACGGAAGCGGCAGGAAGTGTCATGTTATTAGCCCTTGTGGAGTATGTACAGTAGATCTACTACCAGGTGTGATCGTCAACGTGATAAGCATATATTGCATAGATTGATATTGTGTTATATATCAGTTTTAGCCCGATCACTCAATGGTGAAGAGCCACCTTGAATGATCCGGATCTCTGAATGATCTGGATCCGGATTTGAATCTTCACCAAAATTGAAGCAATTCATCCTCGTCACCTCTGAATCCGTCTACAACCTTTTGTGATATTGTGCTATCTATTGGTTTTTTTTGCCCTTTCTCTCAAGGGTGAAGTAACACTTTAAAATTCTCAGATTCAGATCCGGAACCAGATCTTCACCAAAATCTAATCATTTTTTCCGCGTCACATCCCAAACATCTTCACCAAATTTTGTCCGAATCCGTCCCCAACTTGTTTTTTATGTCCGAGATATCCTGTTCATAAACAGACAAACAAGAAAGGTGTCGTGCAAAGGAAATCCACCCCACCCAAACCCCCCCTTCCCTTCCCCAAAAAGTTACCATGGATACATCAAACTGTGCATTTTATTAAGATGTATCCGGTGTGTACCCCGGTTTAGAATAGGTACACCGTATCCCTGCGCATCGTAAGAGGCGACCAAGGGTTGGCGTCAGGAAGGGCATCCGGCCATAAAAACATTGCCTCAAACAGGGAACCATGATTGTCATGGGGCCCGCAAGGCTAACCCCCGCTCTAGCGGGGAAAAATGGCCTCAAAACGATCATTCATTCATTCATTCATTCATTGACTATCTTAATCAAAGCTCAGATCAATTGGATTAAAATTGATTATTTTTCAGATGTAAATTGAAACGATGAAAAAATATGATATGTGAACGTATTCATCACCCAGCTCAACTTTTTTTTCTTCAACCTGTTTTTCCCTTGAACATAACCTTCAAAAAAAATTGTAATAATAAAAAAAAATTGTTCCCACCGCTTACCAGCATCCCACTCCATGTCCACTTCTTCTACTCCCTCCTGCCTCCTTTCCATCACTACCTTCCCCATAACGATCCCCTTCAAAACTCCCCCTCACCCCTCCCTTTCAAATCTCCTTCCTCACCCCTCGTGCAAAATCCTTCCTTGGCACTACTGAGCTTCTCACCACTTGCAAAGCTTTCATCCGCAGCTTGATGGAGTACTACTCTCCCCTCTGGGCTGGTGCTTCTGCCTCACACCTACCTCGGATTCACGCTGTAGAAACCAAGGCTCTTAGGATCATCGTGGTGTCTCCCACGATGAAGTTGATTCTGAGCACTTTTCACTCTCTCACCGCAGGCAGGTTGGTGGTCTTTCTATCTTCTCCCGACTCTTCTTTGGGCTTGCACCCCCTGCTCTGTCTGTCCCAAATATTCCTGGAGGACACACATGGTCTACCAGCAACCCTCTTCTGGTGAAACTTTCAAAGTAAAGACTCACTTTCATCTTCTTTTTCCCCGCTTCTGGAACAAACACCCACACTCTCTTCAATCCCAATCCTCCCTCCAGGTCTTCAAAACAGCTGTTTACTACCATCTCGTATCCTTCCCCATCCAAAACCATGATCTTTTCTACCCTCGTTAATCCACCCCATACCCACCTCCTTCAAATTCCCTGTTTTCTTTCCTGAAAGCCCCTATAGTGCGCATCTTGTTTATCCCGTGTTCCCTGCCCCAGCCCTCTCTCTTCCACATATCTCCTGATTCCCACATTCCCTACTGTTGTTGGGCTTCCTGGTCTCTCCCCCTCTTTTTTTTCCTGCTCCCTTTGTTATATGTTCTGTGTGCTAGCTCTCATACGAGCCTCGACAATGTATACAAAAACAAGACCAAAAGTCTAACAGCGACGTAGCTGGGCTTGTAAAATATTATAAACCACAAAAACATATGATTAGCTGTTTTAAACAGTCGCCAATGCTGCTTATTACATTAAACAAAGAAATTTGGAGGAATCCCGACATCCGTGAGGTAAGCTTTACTTTCAGAACTGAGCGAAGATCTACTGTAATCTATATACCCCACAAGGGTTGGAGGTGTGCTCATTTACCAAGCAGCTAGCTAGGGCTTGCCAAGCCAGCCATTCCTTAATGGTTTTGAATGGAGTTCTTGCTCGAATGCTTAAACCAAATAGCGATCTCTCCACAAGAAACTTGGAAGATGAACACACACCCAATGTTCTTGAGACCCGACCATAGATTGACTGTAATCTAATTAAAATGTTGGTCGGTGGACTCAGCCGTCCATCATAGACGTAATCTACCTTGAATGCCATCATAGACGAATGACGTACATCATCATAGAATGACGTACATCATCATAGATGTACGAATGACATACATCATCATAGACGTATTGAATGCCATCATAGACGTAATGACTTAACGGACAAAACTGATATATTTTAACTTCCAGTAAGTTTGCAGTCACTGCGAAAGGATTAGTGTTACGATTATATTTACTATAATATTAATGTTACGTTATCATTATTTCGAAAATGATATTACTATTAAAAAAACCGAGGCTAATTCCCTACTTCGACGGTTATTAATATTAGTGTCGAACACTGCTCATTATTGATCATGAACCATACATCGCTTCAATCCATTAACCTTCCATTCACAACATTGGGAGTAAAGTGAAATGGTTATATTTACAATATTATTATTATTATGAAAACGATACTACTGAAACGATACACTACTGTATTAAGAAACCTGGGCTTAATTTGTTTGAAGCGGTACGAAGATGAGTCACAACACCTAAGGCTAAGGCCTATACGTTGTGTCATTGGAAGACCCATAACACCGATGCTTTCGATATTTGATGGTCATTTTAACAATCGGTTTGTTTGTGTTTCACACTGAATCAAAAACGTAAAGGTATAGCATGGCGATTGTGATATATGACAGGTTTGACGATATGTTCGGCATGGACGGCATAGAAATCAAAATGGCGGAGTGTGGAGAGTCAGCCGCAGTACGCCGTAATCACATCACCCTGTCATGTGACCAGATCCTCAGCTCTGATTGATATACGTTTGAGGGGACATACATACATATATACATACGGACGGACAAACACTGTTCTAGACGGCTTCGCCCGATGGGCTACGCCGTAAAAACACATTTGCAGGTGCCCGTCTATCACAGGTACTGATCAAGAGGTTCTACATCATACTTAGGTCATCCACAAAGGGGAACTGCCATGTGGTCACAAATTATGATGATGTGTGTGTGTGTGTGTGTGTGTGTGTGTGTGTGTGTGTGTGTGTGTGTGTGTGTGTGTGTGTGTGTGTGTGTGTGTGTGTGTGTGTGTGTGTGTGTGTGTGTGTGTGTGTGTGTGTGTGTGTGTGTGTGTGTGTGTACACATACAGACTTGGCATTTAATATGGAATTTTTTTTTTGTGGGGGTGAACTTACTTTTCAAGATGACTTAGAACCAAAAGTTCATTGGAATTATGTTGAAATTATTCTAGATTTTGTTAATGTGACCTTTAAAAGAAACAAAAACCACATTTGACATTTTGAAGCAAATAAATTGATCCTTGAAAGTGATGTAAACTGATATCGAACTCAATTCACGGACAGTACTGTGTTAAACTTCTGTACGTTTTCCAGAAGTATCTCTTTATTTTGCACATTAGCCAATTTTTTTTTGAACAAAAACAAAAGCTAAATTATGACTGGGATTACGGACAGTAAAATTACAGTTCAGTACTTCGTGTAACAACCCCCACGAGCATTCAGGAGAGCATGTACACGTCGAGGCATGCTGTTCACGAGATTTGCCAAGGTTTGGACAGGAATCGCTTGCCATGCTGTGACAATAGCCTGCTGCAATTCACGCACAGTGGTAGGCTGCTGGTCCAAGTTGTCGATTTGACGCATTAATTCTGCCCACAAGTTCTCTATCGGATTCATATCCGGGGACATGGCAGGCCACTCCATATGCTCTACACCACGGTCAGCAAGAAAGTGTTGGATCATGCGAGCATGATGAGGCCGTGCATTGTCATCTTGGAAGACAAAGTTTCCTCGAAAGGCTGCACGAGCAAATGGAAGCAATGTTTCTTCCAAAATGACCCTGGACTTGAACTGGTTCAGGTTTCCATTCAGAACAACCAGCTCAGTTTTGCCCCCTGCATGAAAATCAGCCCAAACGGTCACCCCACCACCTCCAGCTTGGACTCTTGGCACTATACAATCTTCGTTGTGGGCTTCATGCACTTGTCTGCTCACTTGGACGCGGCCATCTTGACGATAGACCAGAAATATAGACTCGTCACTGAAGGTCACGTGATTCCAGTGTCCTGGCTGCCACTGACGGTGCTCTCTGGCCCACTGCAATCGGCACTGGCTGTGTTGTCTGGTCAGGCGTGGCTTTCTCAGGGGACGCTTGGCACGATAGCCTGCTTGAACCAGTCGTTGGTTGACTAGCCTTCTGGATACAGGCACATTTGTCAGTTGCTGCCACTCAGCCCTAAGCCGATTAGCTGACTCGGTACGGCCATTGCAGACTAACCGGTGCAGCTGGCGATCATCTCTCCTTGTGGTTCTGCGTGGACGTCCTGGCCTCGGTATTGGAGTAGGGACACCCCTCAGAGTATTTCGTTTCAGGATCTTTGACACCTGACCTTGAGTGATGCCATACTGCCGAGCAATAGCATGCTGTTTCATGCCAGAATTTTGTAAAGCCACCACTCCATGACAAACAGCATTGTCAAGTTGACGGACCATCTCCAGAGGAAGCGGCAATAACTATTGTAGACGTGCAGCAGTTGTTTTACACTAATACAGAACGCAACAACTCTTATATACCCGATTGTGAAGCCAATCGTCAAATGTACCTGTCCTTACATTTTGTCACGCCACCTGTGATATAATCCTGTTATTGACTTCTTGCTGCGAAAGACAATCAGTGACATGGTTCTTTCAACAAAGACATCACCGAAGGGTAAAAGAAACTCACCAGATTGATATACTGAGTTCAGAAAGTAAACCCAAGTCAAGAAAAAAAAAATATTCCATATTAAATGCCAAGTCTGTATATAAATTTTTTTGTGTGGCCTTCCTTTTATACAACTGCATTTGATATCATCGAAATTTTACTTTCTGGTGATTCAGGTATGTTTTGATGTCATCTTGTTCCCTTTGCATATTCTGCCGATGTTCACACTTATGAATGGGAAACGTGCTGTTGCCATTACCGCAACGTATTGACAAACATTTAGATGGGTAATCAGTTTGTGCTGCCCAAGGTCCATCGAGTAATTTGACAACATGATTCATTTTCTCTTCTCTTGGTGTTTCCCTCATACAAACTTCTTCAGCTGCCGATGGGCAACAATGAACGCCTTGCTCGCTTTCCAGCCCTCGTGGGAACTGACCTGGAGCTGACTGGTGCGGGTTTAAAGGAAGCTATCGGTGATGTGAAACTCTCCTCCATTGGTAAGATTGCTCCTCATTGCACCTGATATTGCCATAACTGAACTGCTCATGGTTTGATAATGCACTACCATGTAAATTTATTATTGTTGTGCTTCTTTTGTTGCATTTCCTACAGGCTGGGTGGCGGTGACTGCACGCCTGGGAGATGTGGTACGCCTTCGGGCTTATGTCCCCTTGGGGACGAGCTGCTTATTGCGGAGCCCCCCACTCCTTCCCCACATTGTGACTGTACGAGGTGCACGAATGCGGCGCAGTCCAAGCTACTCCACCAAAAGGCTGCCTTCAGTGGTTGAACATGTCAAGGAAGAGGACCTGATTAATAGAAGAAGAAAGGCACCAATGTAGATATCTTGATAACCATGTTAGCGTGAATAGGTCTAGGTAAATTGTATATGCCATATTGCCATAGTGTCCCTCGGCTGTGACATTGATCGTTTTCCTCTCTTGATATGGAACTGTTTTGTCTGTAGATAAGGTCTTTCACAAGATTGTAATGTATATAATGAAAAACAAAATACAGGAGGAAAGAGATGGGGATAGGCAACAAGCTAATATGCTTGAACAAACAAAATGAAATGCATTCAGAGATTAAACAGGTTGAAAAATTGCAAAACCTACTGGGTCATCAGATAGCTACCTGTACCATGCCATCTTTGAGGTTTTGACTCTTTAAATGCGATGCATCGAGCATCTCTCTTGCATCCACGTGACAGCAATTCCCCAAAAACACTTGACCCCCTGTAGGCTCCAAAAGACAAGGTGCCCCCATCCTTCTTTTCAGGAATAGCTTTCTTGTGATTCTTAGAGATAATGTCCATAAGTCCACGTTTCGCCGCTTGAGAGCATGACACTCGAAGCAGAATAGAGCAGTCGTCGAGTGGATACAGCACGCTGCGATTATCGTTTATTCCCATTAGAGAGGGCTCCGATCTGCCATCGCAGGCTCACCTGCTCGATGCAGTTAGGTGACAATTACTTGCATACCAGTCAGTTAAAAGCAAAATAATGGGATGAATAAGGAACCATCAACATAAAAAGTCTGCAATAATGGCAGCAATTTTTCCCTTCACTGCCCCTCCCCTGCCCCCAATCCATCTCTTTTCCTCCCATCCTCTCACTCCTATATCCTCCCAGCTTCCTATCCCTTTTCATCCTTTCTCTTCCCCAACTTGTCTTTTCTCTCCTATCCTTTCATTTTGAATCCTTTTCAATGTATCTTCAATTAAAACCATCCACCCTGAACATACACTACATGGCCAAAAGTATGTGGACACCCGAACATCACACCCGTGTGTGCTCGTCGAACATCTTATTCCAAAATCATGGGCATTAATATGGAGTTGGTCCCCCCCCCCCTTTGCTGCTGTAACAGCCTCCACTCTTCTGGTAAGGCTTTCCACGAGATGTTGGAACATTGCTGCGGGGATTTGCTTCCATTCAGCCACAACAGCATTAGTGAGGTCCGGCACGGATGTTGGGCGATTAGGCCTGGTTCACAGTCGGCGTTCCAATTCATCCCAAAGGTGTTTGATGGGGTTGAGGTCAGGGCTCTGTCCAGTCCAGTCAAGTTCTTCCAGACCGATCTCGACAAACCATTTCTGTATGGACCTCGCTTTGTGCACGGGGGCACTGTCATGCTGAAACAGGAAAGGGCCTTCCCCAAACTGTTGCCACAAAGTTGGAAGCACACAATCGTCGAGAATGTCATTGTATGCTGGAGCGTTAAGATTTCCCTTCACTGGAACTAAGGAGCCTAGCCCGAACCATGAAAAACAGCCCCAGACCATTATTCCTACTCCGCCAAACTTTACAGTTGGCACGATGCATTCGGGCAGGTAGCGTTATCCTGGCATCCGCCAAACCCAGATTCCGCCAAAGCTCTAGCAGGGCAGAAATTTGACGAACTGACATGTTGGAAAGGTGGCATCCGATGACGGTGCCACGTTGAAAGTCACTGAGTTCTTCAGTACGGCCCATTCTCCTGCTAATGTTTGTCTATGGAGATTGCATGGTTGTTTGCTTGATTATATATACCTGTCAGCAATGGGTGTGGCTGAAACAGCCTAATCCACTAATTAGAAGGGGTGTCCGCAAACTTTTGCCCATGTAGTGTACATGTTTATGCAGATAAGTGTATATTACGACGGAATATCACAATACTGGAGGCCTTGTACTTATTCCTTATGTCATGAACAAGGACCAACTGCGACCCGGGACTCAAAGCGACTAAGACACAAGAATGCCCGAGAAGTTAGGTACTTCACAGCCATATCACTGGTATCGATCTTCGCAGGAGGAGCTTTTTTTTGTGTGTGTACAAGATCGAGGCTCGTGTAAGAGCTAACATTAATCACATAAAAACAAACTAACACATAAAACATATGATAAAGGGAGCGGGAGACAAGATGGGGAGAGAGAGGGAAGCACACAAGTGCAACAGTAGAGAACAGGGACATTGGGAGATCTGTGGGAGGGAGAGGGCTTGGGAAGGGTAACACATGAGGGAGTGGGGGGAGAGAGTTAAAAAAAAAACATGTGGACACTGCTCGGATTTCCAGGAAAGAAGTCAGTATTTCAAAAGAGTGCATCTAGGGTGAATTAATGGGGTTAGAAAAGATCAAGGTTTTGGATGGGGATGATAAGAGATGGTGGTGAACAGCTGTTTTAAAGACCTGGAGGGAGGAGTGGGATTGAAGAGAGTGAGGGAGTTTTTATTCCAGAGGCGGGAGAAAAGAGGAGTGAAGGTGAGCAGAGAGTCTTGATTTTGGCAGTTTAACCATAAGAGAGTTGCTGGCAGATATTGTGCGACCTGTAGGAATATTTGGGGGACAGAGCACAGACAGAGCTGGGGGAGCAAGGCCGGAGAGGAGTCGGTAGAAGAGAGAAAGACCACCAACCTGCCTGTGGTGAGTGAGTGAAAGGCCCTCGGAGTTAGCTTCATCGCGGGAGATTCCAATGATTCTGAAAGCTTTGGTTTCAACAGCGTGAAGCCGAGCTAGGTGTGAGGCAGGAGCACCGGCCCAGAGGGGGGAACAGTATTCCATTGAGCTGTGGATGAAAGCCTTGTATGTGGTGAGGAGCTCAGGTGTGCCAAGGAAGGACTTCGCACGATGGAGGATGCCCAGTCGGCGACTGGCTTTGGAGGCCAGCTTGGAAATGTGGTTTTCCCAGGAAATATCATGGCAGATAGTGAGACCCAAAAGCTTGAGTGACAGAATTTCTTGGAGAGGATTGTTCAGAAAGTAGATGGGAGGGTTGTCCAGTCGGTCTTTTCGGAGATACATAGTGAGAGTGTGAGATTTGTCAGTATTGAAAGACAACTGCGTTGTTCGTGGCCTTTCAAGTCAAGTGAAAGCTTGCAGTACCGACGGTGTCAACCCCTCAGGGTTGAGACCGTTCTGCCCCAGTAAGGTGTGAATTATTTTGTTTGACCTGCCATTGGTCGGGATCTTAGAAACTATACCAATAACCGTACCAGGTGGAGAAATTGATTACAACATCTCTGCATGTGAGCCGAGTCGGGAGAGAAGCTCAGTTCTGAAACCTGAGTAATGAATGTATCTGTCCAAAGGTGATTAAGAATGCCCTTTAAATCTTATAATAAAGAAAGCTTTTCTGGTAGTCAGAGAGGTCATTTACAGTTCCTTCAGAAAGTATTCACACCACTTGACTCTCACATTTTGTTGTCTTTCAGCCTGAATTTAAAATTGATCAAATTGAGATTTATTTTTTTGTCACTGATCTACGCATAGTACCCCATAATTTGAAAGTGGAGTTTGTTTCGTTTTGTTTTTACAAAATAATTGAAAATGAAAAGCTGAAATGTCGTGAGTCAATAAGTATTCAACCCCTTTGCGTATTCCTGTATTTCCTTTATTTCCTTTTTTTCCTGTATTTCCTTTTTCCTGTACTAGATATTCCTGTATTTCCTTTTTAATTATTTTGTAAACATTTCTGAAAGAAAAAAAATCAAATTTGACATTCCCCTTTGACATTATGGGGTATTATGTGTGGATCACTTTAATGACGCTCCAAATTGAGCTCAGGTGCATCAAATTTCCTTTCATCATCCTTGAGATATCTCTACAACGTGGAGTCCACGTGTGGCCAATTCAATTGATTGGACATGATTCAGAAAGAAACACAAGTTTCTATATAACATCCACAGTTGACAGTGAGTGTTAGAGCAGAAACTCCACCATTAAATCCAAAGAACTGTCCGTAGAACTCCGAGATATAATTGTGAGGTGGCATAGATCTGGGGAAGGATATAAATCAATTTCTGGAGTGTTGGAAGTTCCCAAGAGCACAGTGAGCTCCATCATTAGGAAATGGACTGTCCAGACTACCCAGAATAGGGAACTACCCAGACTCTTCCTAGAGCCGGCGTCCGACCAAACTGAGCAACCGGGCAAGAAGGACCTCAGTAAGGAAGATGACCAAGAACCCAATGACCACTCTGGTTGAACTACAGAGTTCCTTGGCTGGGATGGGAGAACCTCCTGGAAGGAGAACAGTCTCTGCAGCACTTCACAAATCTAGGCTTCATGGGAGAGTGTCCAGACAGAAGCCACTCCTGAGAAAAAGGCACATGACAGCACGCCTGGAGTTTGCAAAAAGGCAAGTGAAAGACTGAGAGCATGAGGCAAAAGATTTTGGGGTCTGATGAGATGAAAATTGAACTCTTTCGCCTGAATGCAAAGTGCTTCGTCTGGCAGAAACCTAGCATAGCCCATCACTCATCTAACACCATGCGTACTGCGAAGCATGGTGGTGGCAGTATCATGCTATGGGGATGCTTTTCAGTGGCAGGGACTGGGACACTTGTAAGGATAGAGAGAACAATGAATGGAGAACTTGCTCCAGATTGCAAAATACCTCACACTGCGGTGAACATTTATGTTCCAACAGGACAATGACCCCAAGCATTTAGCCAAAGCAACACTGGAATGGCTTTAGAAAAAGAACGTGAACGTCTTCGAGTGGCCCAGCCAAAGCCCAGACTTGAATCCCATTGATAATCTGTGGAAAAACTTGAATATTGCTGTTCACGGACACTCCCCATCCAACTTCACAGAGTTTGAACAAATCTGCAAGGAAGAATGGGAGAAACTTCCCAAATCTAGATGTGCAAAGCTGATAGACATTCCCAAGAAGACTTGAAGCTGTAATCACTGCCAAAGGTGCTTCTACAAAGTATTGACTCAAGGGGTTGAATACTTATGCAAATTAGATATTCCTGTATTTCCTTTTTAATTATTTTGTAAAAATTTCTGAAAGAAAAATTCAAATTTGACATTTCACTTTGACATTATGGGGTATTATGTGTAGATCATTGACAAAAAAAATCTCAATTTATCCCATTTTAAATTCAGGCTGTAACACAACAAAATGTGAAAAAAGTCAAATGGTGTGAATACTTTCTGAAGGCACTCTACATACGAAGTGCTATTTTAGACTAGGCCATTTTTTTCGGATATGGGTGTTGTTGTAGTGTTTGAGGCATTTTTGAGGAAAAGTTGGTAAACAGACTTTTTAACTCTTTTAAGGTATGCTGAATCCAAATATGCTGTTTGCCAGGCTGGCAATTGACTCATTCACCCTGAAAAATGCAAAACAAACACATACGCAAGTTGTGGAAAGAAAATAGTCACATGGAGCACGGATATATGAAACAATAAACACAGCTTATTGTGCACCACACCTTTCCTATGCCATCTCCAGGCGCTGCATAACGTCATTGCCGGGCACCGAAGGGGGCTCGGCAATGACGAACGCTGAAAGGGAGTACTCAGTTTTCACTCTAGTGATATCTCAGTCCGGGCGATATCTCAGCCATCCTTTGAGCTAGGAAGCTGAAATTCCGGCACAATAGTGAGCAAGTACTTTGTCAAAAACGGTATTTTTTGTTCTTTGATTTATCAATTAATTGATGAGTTATGTAATTATTAGCGATTAATTCAGTACTTATATATTTCCTTTCTCTTCTGGCCATTATCTCAGGCATCTTTTGAGTTAGGAAGCTGATATTTGGAGATGACAATGACCAAGTGATTTATTTGGCTGTAAAGGGTATTTTTGATTTATTGATTAATTCATTAATCGATTAATTATTTTATTATTCGATGACTTAATTTATTAATTTTTTTAAAGTTACAGATTCGGATAAAATGGTGGTGGTTTATGTATTCTATTCGCCAATTGATTAACTATTTAATTTTTTTATGATTATAATTTATTTATTTTTATTATTAATCATTTATTTATTTTCTTTCTCATCTGGGCAATATCTCAGAAACCTTTTGAGCTAGGAAGCTAATATTTGGACATGACATTGACCAGAGGATGTGGCTATAAAGGATATTTTTGATTTATTGATTAATCATTTAATCGATTAATTATTTGATTTTTTATTAATGAGTTATTTAATTAAATTTCTAAAAGATACATCTTCGGATGAATCACTAGTGGTTTAGTTATGCTATTAGCCAATTGATTAAGAAAATATTTTATGACAATCTTTTATTGATTTTAATTATGCAATTAATCAATCAATTTATTGTACACCTCTCCCTCCCAATACAGTCGATGAGCTGCACTGCGGTATTGCCGGGCTGACCGACACTGACCGACCAATGGAGGATATTTAATTATTTGGCATGGGGTCAGTGTACTTTGAATGTATCTGTACTTGTTATTATTAATATTACTATTATTATATTGTCTAATTATATTAATCGGAGTACGCTAGTACTCTCTATGTAGGGATGTTGCCGTTTTAATTTAGCAGAATTTTTTTTTTTTTTTCACTTTATATATTGCATTTCAGAGCCTGGTGTCGGCTTAGCGGTTAGGGTGCAGGCTTGGGATCCTAGGATCCTGAGTTTGAATCCCGGTCGATCGCTGAATTAACGCCAGGGGGGTTGACTCAGCCTGTCATCCTTCCGAGGTCTGGCAAATTGAGTACCAGCTTGCTCGGTGTCTACCCCGATTTAGAATAGGTACACCGTATCCCTGCGCATCGTAAGAGGCGACTAAGGGTTGGCGTCAGGAAGGGCATCCGGCCATAAAAACATTGCCTCAAACAGGGAACCATGATTGTCATGGGGCCCGCAAGGCTAACCCCTGCTCTAGCGGTGAAAAATGGCCTTAAAACGATAATTCATTCATTCATTCATTCATATATTGCATTTCAGGTCAGAATGGAGTCGTTAATGCAACTGAAAAGGACCAGCAGCTGGTGTATAGCATATGAAGCCACAGAAAAAGGACTATCAACTCTTCGCGAAGCAACATCGGCGCGCCACAACTTGAGACGAAAAGAATCGTGATGTGATTGATAGAATCACATTCGTGCTAAGTGCTGATTTCTCGCAGGCACTAGTGTCATAAATCATGTTATGCTGTGTACACAGACAAAGGAAAAAACAAACGCCTTGAACAATCAACCAGTACTGAGAGTGCTCCATCCTCAAGTTTCAAAGGTTCAACTACTGCAGAAGCTCACAGTACCGCTACAAATTTACACAGTCGCTTGAAGGCCATGAACTGGAAAGCATGCATATTCTGTCAAGACTCTGATTCGATGGTGAAACATTCTTCAGTAGCAACATTGAAAATGAGCAAGGAGATACTCGATTCTTCAAAATATGACCAGCAGCTTAGTGTCCGTCTTGCTGGGGTACCTGATCTAATAGCTGCTGAAGGGAAGTATCACCCAAATCGCTACAAGCAGTTTTTGCGAAACACAACCAAAATGAAGGAAGAAGCACAGAACACTGACCGACCAATGATCTGGCTGACCGAGGAGTTGAAATATGCTGACAGTCAAGGCCACGTACTAGAACTTTCAGAAGTGTGGAATCGCTACTGTGAACTTGCCATTGAAGCTGGAGTGAATGTTTCACAATCTTTTGGCAGCCGTCGAATGACATTTAGAGAACAGCTTTCCATACACTTCAGAGATGTATATGACTTCATCGTACTACGTGATTAAGCTCCAGGTGATAGAAAAACTGTCTTGGTACTGAACAAATTTTCCCATGTACCTACCTATCTCCAAAATGACAAGCCAGAATGACGAGGAAATAATGTTTCCAGTTCCACATTTTAAGGCAAACGATGAGTTCTTGTCGATGGTTCACATAGCACTGAAATTACGATATGATATACTTAGTCAACCACCTCATAAAGGTCTGTCTGTCCGTGAGGAAGATGCAATATCATGTGTACCCGAGAGTCTGTACATGTTCATACGTTTTATTATTGGTGGACAGGAAGTTTTTGAACACATGTCCTCGTCAGGTACAGATGATGGTGATGAACTATTACCAGAAGAAGAGGACACTGAAACGCCCAACAAAAGTACTTATGACTGATTCTGAAGTACAGTCTCGTGTTCTGAGTGTGTGTCAAAATTTAGTGTATATCACTTCTGGAGGCAAGAAGTGGGCCCCAAAACATATTGGCCTTGCTAGCACTTTACACCAGGCAACACGCTCGAAGCAACTGGTACAGTTATTTCATAAGGCGGGGCATACACTAAGTTATAGAGATGTCTTGCGGATAAACACTTATTTAGCCGAAGTTACACTGAGAAGCATGGATGAAACAAACGGTGCTGTAATCAAGAGGACTATGAATTGCAGATTCCCTTTCACACAATAACTGAGTGTGACACAGTTTCTCACATAGCAGGTCACAGCAAGAGAACATCATGGGAAGTGTTCAAGAATAATCGTCATCTGCTGGCAAACTTGGGAAAGCATCCACTCACTGATGACACCTTAAAGTCTGCAGAACAATTCATTTGTAAAATGTATCATCAGGATGACATAGTTACCTGTGATGAGGTTCGTGCAAGACTGTTTTGCAAATGTAGATCTCCTGAAGCCCTCCCTCCCACATCTGATGCAGTGAGATTTCACATACTGAGGGCTCACTACCAGGCTATGTTATGGAGACAAGCCACGTGTGCCCACCCACACCTGCCTTCACCAGTTGATATTACATCCATGGGTGGATATTACAGGATAATAAGCTGATGCCACAACTCATGTCTCTGCCGCCAGTACCAGACATTTGTGAAGAGTTCATCTCATGTGACTGTGCAACGGGGTGCTCAACACAACGATGCAGTTGTAAAAAAAAAAGCAACTTGTATTGCACTGGGGCCTGCAAATGTAGTTCAGGTACCGATGGATGTAGAAATCATTAATGTATCCCAATCCAAACCAGCTAAGAAGAATAAGAAGATGGAGACTTGAGTTTCCAGTGATTATGGAGCTGGTAGCTTCTGAAAATAAAATGTAATAGACCACTTTCACATGGGTGGAGGTTCGGGAAAGTGTTTGGTGGGGTGCACAACGAGTTGGGTCCCCGTCCAGCACCCTGACGCCTTACAACTGAAAACTGAGCTTGGTAAACAATTTTTTCGTGTTTAGGAAAGCAACATTGTGTTGGAAAACCGGTTTACAAACTTTTCCCCAAAAATGCCTGCTGTAGTTATTTTCTGAGAAAAGTACCAAGGCATTGATCCAGATCGTCTTTGTAGCTGTTGACGAGTTTCATCGCTGCAACCTGGATCTCTTCAAGACCGAGCGTTTCCCAAGAATCTAAATCGCGATCAGATTAGCTCACGAGCAGAAAGCCGTTGTGCCAGACAGCTGCGAAATTGATCAATAACCAGTATGTAACTCTCACCACAAACCTTGGGCGAAAGAGAGAGTTTTGCTTTTGGCGCTGGACCATAATCTGATGGATTCAGCCGCAATTTGTGTCAACACTGGCGAATCTGCACATGTTCTGTTTTGCCAGATTTCTCTGCTCTCTGTCGCTTGTACTCATTAAAGCACTCGCTTTTTTTACCCGAATTTTTTTTCAGCGACTTCACAGTTGCCACCGCAGCATTCATATGTAGCTTGGGATCCTGTAGCTTTTCATTTGTACAATTGACCCTGTCTAGAATCTCATTCCAGAAGACTGAATATATACCTGTTTCCTTGCACATGTGCTTATATAAGCCATTTGCCTCGCAATATACTTTAGACATTTCATCCAGGTCGTCACCAATTTTGGCAAGCACGTCTCTGATTTGAGGATAGCCCTGTACATTGGTACAGCACAACCAGATTTAGTGTGATAGCTCTGCACGGCCAGCGCATTGGAGTGACTTTTTGTTCAACAGTGTTAGAAATCTAACATTAAATTAAATTTAAGTAGTTCCTCGATATTAGAAATAGATTGATAGAGAGGCAGAGTGAACCAATTGCTTAACTCTGCTTTGTGCCATGTGCGGGGTAAAATAAATTCAAGAACAAATACAGATACATTCAAACTAACATTCAAAGTACACCGCCCCCATGCCAAATAATTAAATATCCTCCAGAGCGGCATTGCCGGGGCGCCTCAGGTGCCCGGCAATACCGCCGTGCAGCTCATAGAGACTGTATTTGGAAGGAGAGGTGCACAATATTTGATTGATTAATTGCATAATTGAAATCAATAAAAGATGGTCATAATATTTTCTTAATCAATTGGCTAATAGCATAACTAAACTACTAGTGCTTCATCCAAGATGTATCTTTTAGAAATTTAATTAAATAAGTCATTAATAAAAAAATTAAATTATTAATTGCTTAATCAATAAATAATGAATCGATTAAATGATTAATCAATAAATCAAAGATATCCTTTATAGCCACATCACTTGGTCACTGTCATGTCCAAATATCAGCTTCCTAGCTCAAAAGGTGCCCGAGATATTGTCCAGATGAGAAAGAAAATAAATAAGTCCTTAATTAATTGATAATAATTAGGCAACTCATCAATTAATTGATTAATCAAAAAACAAAAAAAATGCTGTTTTTGACAAAGTACTTGCTCACTATTGTGCCCAAATTTCAGCTTCCTAGCTCAAAGGATGGCTGAGATATCGCCCGGACAAACAAACAAACAAGAATGAAAACAAGTACAGATACATTCAAAGTACACCGCCCCCATGCAAAATAATTAAATATTCTACAGCGCGGCATTGCCGGGGTGCCTCCAGGTGCCCGGCAATACCACAATGCAGCTCATAGAGACTGCATTGGGAGGGTTAGGTGTACAATAATTGATCGATTAATTGCATAATTAAAATCAATAAAACATTGTCATAAAATATTTTCTAATCAATTGGCTAATAGCATAACGAAACCACTAGTGCTTCATCCAAAGATGTATCTTTTAGAAATTTCATTTAAAAACTCATTAATAAAAAATTAAATAATTAATTGATTAATCAATAAATATTTAATCGATTAAATGATAAATCAATAAATCAAAAATGTCCTTTATAGCCACATCACTTGGTCACTCTCATGTCCAAATATTAGCTTCCTAGCTCAAAAGGTGCCTGGGATATTGTCCAGATGAGAAAGATAAATAAATAAGTGATTAATAATGAAAATAAATAAATAATGATCTAAAAAAAATTAATCAATTGGCTCAGAGAACACATAAACCACCACCATTTCATCCGAATCTAACGGAATAAAAAAATTTTTTAGTCATTAATCGAATAATTAATTGATTAACCCTAACGGACCCGTTCCACTAAAGCGAGCGCTGCTCGTGAGGACCAGCCACTTCCAGCTGTGTCATGCAGTTATATGAATGGTGAAATTCATGTCAGAAGGTTGAGTATGGCCGTGGCGACTAAAGTCGACAGCGGGTCCGATAGGGTTAATCAATAAATAAAAAATAGCCTTTGCAGCCAAATCACCTGGTCATTGGCATGTCCAAATATCAGCTTCCTAACTCAAAAGGTGCCTGAGTTAATTGTCAGAAGAGAAAGGAAATTGAATTAATTAAATAAGTACTTAATTAATCGCTAATAATTAAATAACTCATCAATTAATTGATTAATCAAAAAACAAAAAATACTGTTTTTGACAAAGTACTTGCTCACTATTGTGCTGAAATTTCAGCTTCCTAGCTCAAAGGATGGCTGAGATATTGCCCAGACAAACAAACAAGAAAACAAGAAAGAAAACTGAGTACTCCCTTTCAGCGTGCGTCACTGCCGAGCCCCCTTCGGTGCCCGGCAATGACGGTATGCAGCGCCTGGAGATGGCATATAGGAAAGGTGCGGTGTATAACAAACAAACAAGAAAGAAAACAAACAAGAAAGAAAACAAACAAACAAGAAAGAAAACAAAAACAAGAAAGCAAACAAACAAGAAAGAAAACAAACAAATGAACAACCAGAGTGAAAACTGAGTACTCCCTTTCAGCGTGTGTCATTTCCGAGCCCCCTTCGGTGTCCGGCAATGACGTCATGCAGCGACAGGGGATAGCATAGGAAAGGAGCGGTGCACAATACGTGGGTTGGCAAATTCGAGGCAAGAGAAAGAGGAGTTCTGGGGAGAGGTCACTGTGAGTATTGTTACTCAACACTTGGCTGTGTACCTATTGGACGACTTCATCGATCCACATGACAGCAGTGAAAGTTTCACATTGCTGCACCCTCTTACCTATTTCTTGCCATTGGATGGAAAGGCATCGTCCTTGCCTTGGCCTAAGTTGGAGACCTTAATATATCGGGTGTGTGATCCTATGAATGATTAGAGATTGTGGTTTTATTTTTTTAATAGGAAAGGTGCGCATCATACAGCATGCCATCCCTTGTTGGGGATATTAAGTAGACTGTGCTTTCAGCCATTGTCCCTTTTTTGTTGTTTTAAGGAGTTAAATATTTAAAACAAAAGGATGAAACATTTGCCTATGCTTTGCTGATACCAGTGTCAAATTCTTGTTTCCTACTGCAGCATTCTCTGATGACTGTTACAGAGTATCGGTGCTGCCGAAGCAGTTTCTTGGCAAGGGTTATGCTGGATGGTTTGCCTTTGCCTTCTCAGCAGTATTTAGGGCAGGAATTTTTAATTTGGCAAGGTTGCTGGCGATTTCTCACCGACTCGTTGCCGAAGGACACCATGGGATCTTTAACATACACCAAATAATTCCGGCATACAGGGATGCCTTGTTTAGCATCCATCTGAGGGACGATGCACACGTAGTTGACTCGCACCGCCTGTGAAACTCCAGGATGACAGTTGCCTAACGTGTGCTGGGTCAGGATTCGAACCGAGGCTAAAGAGCTTACAGGTGAGTGTGCGTACCTCGAGAGCTTCCTGCAGCATTACGTACCCTAATGCATCAGAGCATGGGTAACATTTCCAAGAGTCTGCTTCCGCAGCTGCATGTTGCAGGGTTATTTCAATCCCTCCCTGTGAGGGCTTGGGAGTGTTCTTGAGGTCATGACCCAAACCCAATCAGAGCTTTTGACTCAATTTTCTGGTGCATGGAAATGTAGCATAACCTGTGACCACTCTCGAGGCATGTCAGACCCAATGATCCTTACTTGAATCGAATGTTAACTGAGTCTAGTTAAACGGATTTTTTCTCAATGAGAGAATAACCAATTTATCATAAAATGTTTATTTGAACGATATGTTTCTATGACTGGATGGACACTACGGTACTTAAAAGCATCGATTTCTGAAAAGGCTTTTGGTAAAGATAACTGAATGTCCCATTTGTACCTCAATTAATCTTCCTTTATGATTCACAATAACATGGAAATGTCACGAGCCTTTTTGTATATTGAAGATGAATGAGTTCGCTTATCGTGGTGAAATGAGATCCTCCTTTACTCTGCTTCCTGGTACCCGATGTGTGGTGTATATTACCATTTGATTTGGCCATCACCTACCGTATACATGTTGATTTTTGGGAATTTTTTTTCCTTTGTTAAATAATAAAAAAATGTTTTGTTTTTTTTCAAATCGAGAAACATGGCCAAGACCGATTTTTTTAAATTGCTGAGCTTGCACCATTTCTGCATTGTTTTTTTATGCCTCCGGTGCCTTGTTTTCGGGTTGTCCATCAAGGATTGTCCGTGCTGAAAGGATTTTAAATAAACTTAGTACAAGTATGTATTATGACGCAAAGAACCACCATTAGAGGCCATTTTCCCCCCGCAGAGTGGGGGTTGGCCTTTTTCGGGCACCGTGGTCCCCTTTTTGAAGCAATGTTTTATGGCCGGATGCCCTTCCTGCCGCCAACCCTGTTGGTTGCCTCTTGCGACACACAGGGAATCACCGGATCCCAAGCCGGCACCCTAACCGCTAAACCAACACCAGGTTACAATTATGACGCAAAAATGAAGTGATAAGATTTTGTTGTGAAAGGTCAAGTGAGCTTTATCTGAAAGTAGCAGATTTTTTTTACTATTGCTGCTGAAGGGATTTTGACCAAACTTGGCATAACTATGGACTGTAATATGAAGATAAACCGATTCAATTTTAGATTGAACTAGTCAAAGGTCATGTCCTCTTTGAAAATCATTTTGCAGACCCCAGCTCGAGGTAGAAGCATCTGATGTCTCTTCCACTTATATCTGTTCCCTCTCAGGGGACCTTTAAGATAAAACATAACTGTGGAGTTGACATTAAATATCCATCGCCGCATTCACATCAAATTCGAATTTCTCGTTTATTTCTGCATGGTGAATTTGAATGGGTAGTACAAATTTTCCTTATCAATTTTGGAATAAATATACTTGTGATAATTGAAATGATCCCTCCGCAATTTGGTGGTACAATATCATCGTTTGGCTCTTGGTGATTTGTAATATGGCTAATATTTCTTGGGTCTCCCCCCAATCCCACACCAAACCACCCTCCTTAGGCCCGGCCTCTGGGTATTGATTAATATATTCCATGACTGGAGACTTTAACGTTTAAAAAAAAAAATTGGAGACAAGTTACCACTGATCCAAGTGACGTTACAATGCAGAACTTTTGGTTATATTTTTTATTGTGATGACGATACTCCTATTCTCATATGGCATGACAAAATGATTTTGCTTTCACATTTTTTGTTAAATCAGGTTATACTAGAAGTTGAAGTTTAAAAAAGCATCTGCTGAATCCTCTGGGAATGGGAATTGAAGCATCTTGATTCAGCATTCACCCCTTTTCCAGATTCTTACATTGACTTTGTTCTTCCTGGAGACAAACAGCAAAACAGTATGTTCATGAAAAGTTAAGATTTTGTTATTTTGGGATAGACTTTTACATTATCATACCACCCTCATGCTTCGTCATTCAGTTCTACCTTTTTATGCCATCTTATTATCAAAAATAGAGCAAGATTATGAGAGTTGCAAAGAACAAGGCAACAGCGAGTTATGGGTCATCACCCACAATGGAGAATAAATGAAACACACCAGTGGGGCCAGGGCTGAGACATGACGAGGGTATTGGGTAGGGTTAACCAGAATATGTCGGGGAAGGGCAGGGTAATGAGAGCGATCACATTCCCGGCAATAACAACTTAACAACTGGAGGGAGAGAGGAGTTGAATTAATTAGCTTGTTTACTCCCCTCCAACTGTTTGATAGCAGTATTGTCTGTTTACCATAATCCCTAAACTTCAAGCCTCAAACACATGCCTCTGAGCCGTCTAGCCTGTATTGGAATCCCAGTGTTTCGCAGGCAGGGTGATTCATCAATGTGTGTGCCGTCCCTCGGGTGGACGCTAAATGCACGTCCCGACTGCCGACATTAGTTGCTGGATGTTAAAGATCCCACGGTGTCCTTCACGGAGATTAGGCGAGTTATCACCAGCACCATGACCAAATTAACAAGAAGAAAAGGACATAAAATGTCATAGCCCCTGTGGTTTTAGTAATTTTGCTGTACGGAGTTAAAGGCAGTCAGTCAACCATCTTTGGTCGGATTACAAAACAAAATATTCTGCACATGTATAATTAATCAATCATGTATTGTCTTTGTGCCAAGTTTGAACAAAATCGGTCCATGCATATCCGAGAAATAGTTGAGGACATGTTCAATATCGGGTTTGTTTACAACTAACATGGCCGCCAGTCCACCAGTTGGCCATCTTTGATCAGATTGCAAAATAAAGTGAGGTGCACATGTATGGCATCATTTACTGGGCTTCTGCCAAGTTTGAACAAAATCAGACCATCCATGTTCAATAAATGGTTGGACACACGTTTAAGTAACAAAATGGCTGCCAGTCGGCCATCTTGGAAGTCATTCCAAAATAAAATGACATGCATATGTAAGCTATCATTCATTATCTGTGTGCCAAGTTTGAACAACATTGGTAAATGCATGTCCGAGAAATGGTTGGCGTGTTGCAAATTGGCGTTTTTTTTCATGCCTCCACCCCCGAAGGTGGCAGGAGGTATGTATTATGTTTTAGTGTTGTCCATACGTCCCTCCATACGGGCTAAACCTCGTTTTTCTCAGCAACCACATGTCTGTCTGATTGAGACGAAACTTTCACGGTAGGAGTGACACCCATGCATAATGTTTTTATGATAATTGTGACATCATAGGTCACGTGGTATGGCAGCCATCTTGGATTAAACGCAAATAATAAAAATTTTAATTTATTGGAAACCGCTGAATGGAAAAATTTGAAACTTGGCACATTGTCAAGTACTCCCAATGGGGAACAAAAGCATGATGACATCATAGGTGAGGTGGTATACCAGCCAAAAATCTTTTAATCGAATTCCTTATCCTAAAAATCTGAAATTGCATGCACATGATCTCTGACCCATTTGTATTAAAATATTAAACTTATGACATCATAGGTCACATGGTTTGGCAGCCATATTGGATTTAACCTCAAACCTTTTAAAAAAGTCTTCTCCCAAACCACCAAATCGATTGACTCAAAACTTTACGTGTGTCATCGATTAGGCTTGGCGATTAAAAGATGATCACGAAAACATCATTGGTCACATGGTGTGGCAGCCATATTGGATTGAAGGAAAATATTAAATAATTATATCTGAAACCGCTTACCCTTTTGATGCGAAATTTTACAAATATCATCTTATCATCTAACACCATTGTTGCATATAGTTTGAAAATGATGACATCGCAGGTCATGTGGTTTGGCAGCCATCTTGAATAGAAAAACGAACGTAAATCTGATCAACACGAAACTTCACAAGTGTTGATCAGGGGATTTATCAGGGGATCAGGGGAAAGGAAGTACGGTGGTCCGGGGGGGTGTAAAGTTTGAAGGTAAGCAATTGAAATTGTTATTACTTTTCTTTTTTTTAAGACACTAAACGGGATATAATTGGGAGGAATTGAAGGCGAGGTAATGGGGTTTAAGAGAAAACAAGAGGGCTGAAGGTGGTAGTGAGACTATAAAAAACTATAAAAACTATAAAAAGTGAAACACTATAAAAATATAAAAAATGAAAAAATTTGACGAATACTCACACAAATTTTGAAACAAAACCAAACTCGGAGCACACAGCAAACACAGAGACTACAAAATAAACAGCAAAAACGCAACAAAAACGACCGGGAAGACTCATCTTTGAGGAAGTTGGTAGAGGCGAAAATCACACATCCAAAGCTCAGAGTGAAATAGAGTTGAACTGAAATCCTTATCCAAAGATCTGAAACTTCATATATCTAATCTATGACCCGAAGTGAGGGAAGAATTAAATTTATGACATACATAACCCTTGCCAAGAAAATGTGACATAATAGGTTGCATGGATGATATGGGTATATGGGCCATAATAGTAGCGTATTCAGTTAACGATTGTATTTTTGTTTTGAATGAATGCGTGAGGCGAGACTATGCACTCCACGAATGCCGTTATAGTTGGAATAACACTTATGGGGGACAACACAGGAAGCCCAAGGGGTTTGCAATAGAACACGTCATGGCATTTTAAAAGTCACAACTTTGGGATGCCCTACTTTTTCCCCCCTATGATTACCATAAATAGGAATGTAACCAAAACTTCACTGTTTTATAATTTCTCATTCATTATAGTGGAAAACCTAATTAATCCTGCTTCCGGATACAGAAACAAGTGAGCTGCACTTATCAAATGACATAATCATTGAATAACCACATGTACTCAAGCCAACGAGAGATGGCTTGGCCTGTTGAGTGCTTAGCATTATTGGCCGAGCGCTTAGCTCACGATGCTGAGATCCCAGGTTCAAATCCCATAATATATTGTTGTGGATTTGAGAATTGTTGTGTTTTTGTATTGTTGTAAGTGTGATGAATTGTTGTACATATCACCCTCCGTAGTGTAAAGGTCAAAAGGTCGTCCTCGTAGTTACTCAATATACAATCACGTAGCAAATCATAGATCTCCCTGTTCAGTAGTTATCTCCTTATTATGTGTATTAGTTTAAGGCTTTGTCTTCCATTAATTGACACTCCATTGCACCGAATTCAAATAAGGTAGATTCCCTTCCAATTCCCCTTTTGTCAGCCATTGCCAACTGCATTGGGTGGTTTTCTGCGTGCGGTTTTCTGCATTCGCCGCTGCTGCCTTGGGACCGTGTTTTTCGCTGCAAGACTCCATTGAGCACGAGGTCATCTCGGAGCAGAAGGTGGGAGGAGTCAGCCCAGCGCCAGGAACAAGGCGTGGCCTTGCCAATGCCTCCTCTAGGGGTGGGATCGGTCAGCCCTCGCGACCAATCAAGGCCGAGGCGAGCTCACCGATGGGCGTGTCCTGGAGGCCGGCGGCTTGATCGCCCGAGGCGCAATAAAAGCGCGCGCGCAAGCCTTTTGAAAGAAACACGCAGGAAGATCTTTAAGAAGTCGGCAGATGCGTCAGAGAGCGAGCCCATCACGCAACGCCCCCCCAAGAGAGATGAGCTTTGACTCCACCACGCAGCTTTGACTCCACCACGCAGCTTTGACTCCACCATGCAGCTTTGACTCCACCATGCAGCTTTGACTCCACCACACAGCTTCGACTCGCTGCTACGCGGGAACCAGTTTGCGGTGGCATCGGTGGCCGTCGAGGTCCAGGCCGACGTCCCGTGCAGGATCAAGCCCCAGCCAGCGTCCAGCTGAACCTTCCTCTCCCTCCAGCCATCCACCTCCTGCCATTCCTGTCATCATCCCCTGTGTAAGTGTGCTCGTAGTCTGTCTTTTGTCTTGTCCCTGGGAATAAGTTAAGCTTGTATAAGTAGAATTGCACTGTTTCTTCTTCTTCTTCTGTAAATTGCTTTCGTTTTCTTTCCTTCTCCTTGGTTACTTTTGACTTGTACATAATTAGTTAGTAATAAATTATATTTGTTCCTCCTAACTTGCCTTTCTTTCCTTTACATCCGTTTCGTCCTTGTCTTTTCCTCATTGAAAACCTGTGGCGCGATTTTGGCCAACGTTTCAGGATCGGGTTTAGTCTTTGGTAATGGCTCGAACGTCGTGTTGCTAACACCGCTCGGCAATTATAACATCGAAAACCGGGGTTCGAGCGGGAGTCCCTCCCCTGCTCGCGGTCAGGAGTGGCACTCAGGTCCTTGGGACTTTTTGTAGACCAAATACCCTGGCTGCTCCCGACCGGGAGGAGCGTTGGGACCCCCAGGACTCACGTCGGTCAGTCGTGGACAAGGGGATTGATCCCCCCTTCTTAAGGGGAAAAAGGCCGACGGAGAGATCCGTAACAATATATTATACAAAATAAATTTTTATTGTTTATCCTATATACAAAATCCCTCAAGTCCTTGCAATCAATTCCTGTCAAATCGGACATTATTTTTTGTTTCACATGTGACATGTTCAAGTTCCTCCAAGAGACTAAGATCACAGAATAAAAAAGAAGAAGAAGCATAAAGGACCACTTACAAGTTCTGGTCACAGAGTATACATTCATTCGGATAAGTTTGCTGGTCTGTTCCACACAAGGGAAAGTATGCTCGATGACAGTAGGGTATGCTGTATCTGTCGCATTCTGGGTACTAAGTACAACACAAGATAAAAAAATTAGAAATTTTGTACTTTACCTTTTTATACATGAGAAATTTTTTTTGGTAAATAGCAATTTATATAATTAGAATGGATACAATAATGGTGACACTGACCACTTCATTTCTCATCTTTTCACCTACCCTTACTCTTTTTGTTTCTTATTACATCTTCATCCCCTTTGCACATGCAATACATGACCCCCGAACCCATCCTCACCAGTGAGCTCGTTTTTATGGAACAAGTAAGGAGATGTGATCCCATGCAAATTTGTTGATTGCCTTTCTCAAATGCGCAGTGTTATCAAGTTGTGTAAAGACATAGTAGAGTGAAACACACCATCATGAAGGTTGTTATGATTTGCTATGAAAAACAAAATGCTACCTGCAATAGAAAATGAATGACAATTTATTTCCCATTTGGTTAGTTTATTGGACTGCCTTGCCTTAAGCATTTTTTAAATTAATATTTATGTGAGCGGGCACCCCCACCTTCCGGGTGGGAGTATCCTTCTCAGTTTAGTAGGAGCAGGCTAGATTACAGTGCCATCAGAAAGTATTCACACCCCTTGACTTTACACATTTTGTGTTACAGTCTGAATTTAAAATGTTTTAAATTGAGATTTTTTGGCACTGATTTACATGAAGTATCCCATAATGTCAAAGCAGAAATATATTTCTATAAATTTTTACAATACAGTTAAAAATGAAATACAGAAATATCTAATTCACACAAGTATTCAACCTCGAGTCAATACTTCGTAGACGCCCCCACCCCCACCCTCTCCCTTCCACAGATCTACCGATGTCCCTGTTCTCTACTGTTGTTGTGCTTGCATGATTTCCTTTCTCTCCCGCTCCCTTTATTGTATGCCTTATGTGTGTGTGGTGTGGTGTGGTGTGGTGTGTGGTGTGGTGTGGTGTGGTGTGTGTGGTGTGGTGTGTGTGTGTGTGTGTGATATATGACAATATAGAGCAGATTGAAGACAATGAGGGCTCGTTTTGGCAGAGCAATAATATTGCACCTTATTTTATTGGGAATTTAACAGTTAGACCAAAGTAGGGATACTCGAACGTTGGTATCTACGAGTTCTCATTTGGGGGATGGGGATCTGGTGTGAGTTTCTCAACCGCATTTGGGATCATTCTTGGCATCTAAGACGGAGTAAATTTGGCAGTGATTACAGCTTCAAGTCTTCTTAGGTATGTCTATAATCTTTGCACATCTGGATTTGGGGAGTTTTCTCCCTTCCTTCCTTGCAGATTTGCTCAAACTCTGTGAAGTTGGATGGGGAGTGTCGGTAAACAGCAATATTCAAGTCTTTCCACACAGATTATCAATGGGATTCAAGACTGGGCTTTGGCTGGGCTACTCAAGCACGTTCACATTCTTTTTCTGAAGACATTCCGTTGTTTCTTTGGCTGTATGATTGGGGTCTTTGTCCTGTTGGAACGTAAATCTTTGCCGCAGTCCAAGGCCTTTTGCACTCTGAAGGAGGTTCTCCTCAAGGATTTGCCTGTATTTGACTACATTCATTATTCCCTCTATCCTTACAAGTCTCCCAGTTCCTGCTGCTGAAAAGCATCCCCACAACATGGTGCTGGCCACCACCATGCTTCATGTTAGGGATGGTGTTAGATGGGTGATGAGTGGTGCTCAGTTTCCGCCAGACGTTGTGCTTTGCATTCAGGCCTAAGAGTTCAATTTTTATCTCATCAGAACACAGAATCTTTTGCCTCATGTTCCGAGTCTTTCACGTGCATTTTTGCAAACTCCAGGTGTGCTGTCACATGCCTTTTTCTCAAGCATGGCTTCTATTTGCCCACTCTCCCATAAAGCCCAGATTTGTGAAGGGCTGCAGAGACTGTTGTCCTTCCGGCAGGTTCTCCCATCACAGACAAAGAGACAAGAAGTCTGTAGTTCTGTCAGAGTGGTCATTGGGGTTTTGGTCACCTCCCTGACCAAGATCCTTCTTGCCCGGTTGTTCAGTTTGGTCAGACAGCCAGTTTGGCCAGGAAGAGTGGGCAGTTCTATATTGAATTTCCTAATGATGGAGCTCGCTGTGCTTTTGGGAACTTTCACACTTTATAAATTGTTTTATACCCTTGTCCAGATCTATGCCTCCTCATAATTCTGTGTCAGAGTTCTATGGACAGTTCCTTCGACTTCATGGTAGAGTTTCTGATCTGACATGCACTGTCAACTGTGGAACCATAAATATGAAGGTGTGTTTCTTTCTAAATCATGTCCAATCAATAGAATTGGTCACAGGTAGAGACATCTCAAAGATGATCAGAGGAAATTGAATGCACCTGGGCTCAATTTGGAGTGTCATAGCAAAGGGGTTGAATACTTAATGACAAGACATTTCAGCTTTTCATTTTTAATTAATTTGTAAACAATTCCACTTTCACATTATGGGGTATTATGTAGATCAGTGACAAAAAAAAATCGAAATCCATTTTATTTTCAGGCTGTAACACAATAAAATGTGAAAACAGTCAAGGGGTGTGAATCAAGGGGGCAGGTGCACTGAAGTAAGGTTAAAGTACGTGCTCGTCTGTTGGTATTGGGTGGCCATTTAATAACAGTTTTGGGGTTGAACCCAGAGGTAGAACTGGGTTTGGAACCTCTATGTAGGCCTAAGAACTTTGGAATGTCAATTTTGGATTTTCGGTGACATCTACGTTTGCTCTGTTATAGTAAGGTTCATCATGGCATAGGCGGCACCACGAGAACATTTATCACCCATCCCGAGTTGCCCTTAAGGTGGTGGTGGTGTGTCCTTTTAAACTGCAATAGTCCAAATGGTATGGATGCTACAGCAATATTATTACCCTGCGCTCACGAAGTGAAAAACAAGGCCGAGCGATCAGGTCCGTACGTACGTATGTCGTACGTGCGTCTGTATTTTTAAAATTATTTTTCTCGGCAACCGTTGGTCTGATTGACACCACATTTTCACCATAGGAGCGCCTCCTCCTGTATAATTATTTAGTGATAATCATGACGTCATAGTTCACGTCGTACAGGGGCCATCTTGGAAAAACCCTGCACCTCTATATCTCTGAAACTGCTCCATAGAATAAATTTAAAACTGGCTCATTGACAAGTACTCCCCATGAGGAATAAGAGATGTTAATGATGATGCCATTGGTGCCTTCGTTAGGACGTCATAATTCGACAAGTACGACGCTTGATCCGATCAGCATGAATCTTTTTCCTCTGCAACTGTTAGTCTGATGGGCACTAAATTCTCACCAAAGGAGCTCCTCCTCCTGTAGGATTTTTAAATGATAATTATGATGTCAGGGTCACGTGGTATAGGCGCCATCTTGGAAAAAAAACAAAAAAAAACGTTGCACCTCTATATCTCCAAAACCGCTCAATGGAAAAAAAATTTGAAACATGGCTCATTGTAAAGAACTCCGTATGCAGAATAAGTTTTGTTAACGGACATCATTGTTGCTTTAATTATGACATTGAAGGAGTCCGGGCTCCAGCATGATACGGACAAAAGGATGGCAAGGCACAAACTCGTCCGAGAAGATATTTATTCTCAAAACCAACTCGGGAACACTCAAAAGCCCGTTTATCGGGCTGCATTATAAAGCACAACCAGAAACCGAAACCGAAAGCCACGCCTCTCAAGCGAGGCGTGCTTCGGTGGTCACGTGATCGACAGGTGTAGCTGATTATACCCGCACGCACGGCACGCTTTGGTGGTCACGTGACCAGCCACTCTGGCGCCGCGGATCCCCGCCGGTGACGTCACCGGCTGGAGCAAGGAGATTCTGATGCTGGTCTTGCTTGGGGGACCCATGGGTCGCTACACACGCCCCCCCAGAATGGACTTGGTCCAGGGAGGTCAACCTGAGGGGGGTCCGGATGACCCGACCGAAACGACCCCTGGCCAGTCACGGGGGGGGGGGGGGGTCCGGTGTGGTGGCGGGGGGTGCAGGACGGGGGGCGGCCGAGGGGCCGGGCAAGTCCTCGGGGGAGGCTGCCGAGGTGCCTCGCGGGCCTCCCGAGGTTGCAGTTCGCGGGTGCAGTGCCGAGAAGGCTCGAGCGGTGCACGCGAAAAGCGGGTGAGCCAACCGAGGGGCTGGTCAAGGCCTCGGGGGAGGCTGCCGAGGTTCCTCGCGGGCCTCCCGAGGATGCGGGGCTGGTCAAGGCCTCGGGGGATGCAGTGGACGGGGGGCGGCCGAGGGGCCGGGCAAGTCCTCGGGGGAGGCTGCCGAGGTTCCTCGCGGGCCTCCCGAGGTTGCAGTGCGCGGGGGCAGTGCCGAGAAGGCTCGAGCGGTGCACGCGAAAAGCGGGTGAGCCAACCGAGGGGCTGGTCCAGGCCTCGGGGGAGGCTGCCGAGGTTCCTCGCGGGCCTCCCGAGGATGCGGGGCTGGTCAAGGCCTCGGGGGATGCAGTGGACGGGGGGGGCGGCCGAGGGGCCGGGCAAGTCCTCGGGGGAGGCTGCCGAGGTTTCTCGCGGGCCTCCCGAGGTGCAGTGCGCGGGGGCAGTGCCGAGAAGGCTCGAGCGGTGCACGCGAAAAGCGGGTGAGCCAACCGAGGGGCTGGTCCAGGCCTCGGGGGAGGCTGCCGAGGTTCCTCGCGGGCCTCCTGAGGATGCGGGGCTGGTCAAGGCCTCGGGGGATGCAGTGGACGGGGGGCGGCCGAGCGGCCGGGCAAGTCCTCGGGGGAGGCTGCCGAGGTTCCTCGCGGGCCTCCCGAGGTTGCAGTGCGCGGGGGCAGTGCCGAGAAGGCTCGAGCGGTGCACGCGAAAAGCGGGTGAGCCAACCGAGGGGCTGGTCCAGGCCTCGGGGGAGGCTGCCGAGGTTCCTCGCGGGCCTCCCGAGGTTGCAGGGTCGGAGAAGTAGTTGCGGTTGTATTTGTAGGTGCGCAAGGGTGACGAAGCGGCCATGCCACGAACGTCAGTGCGCGCGAAGGTGACGAAGCAGCCGTTCTGCCAACGTCAGTGCGCGTGAAGGTGACGAAGCAGCCGTGCCTTCGGAGGGTCTTAGAATAGCTTCGCCCCTCCGGTCGTAGAGGAGGAGTCGAGCGCGGTGCGCGAACCTCATAGTCATGGCCGTCGTTGTTTCCGAAACTCCGGCATTTCGAAACCGCATTCGAAACTGCGCCCGAAGCCGTGCGGGAGAAGCCGGCGTCACCAGCTTAGGTGGCTTCCCTGGCTAGGGCGTGCTCGCCGTGTCCGTTCGCAGCCCCCGCATCCGTGCGGGGGCAGTCGGGGTTGCGTGTTCAAATTCGGGGTCACCAGTGAAGGAGTCCGGGCTCCAGCATGATACGGACAAAAGGATGGCAAGGCACAAACTCGTCCGAGAAGATATTTATTCTCAAAACCAACTCGGGAACACTGAAAAGCCCGTTTATCGGGCTGCATTATAAAGCACAACCAGAAACCGAAACCGAAAGCCACGCCTCTCAAGCGAGGCGTGCTTCGGTGGTCACGTGATCGACAGGTGTAGCTGATTATACCCGCACGCGCGGCACGCTTTGGTGGTCACGTGACCAGCCACTCTGGCGCCGCGAATCCCCGCCGGTGACGTCACCGGCTGGAGCAAGGAGATTCTGATGCTGGTCTTGCTTGGGGGACCCATGGGTCGCTACAACATCGTATTTTGACAAGTTTGACCCTTAATCCGATCATTTAGAAATTTCTTGAGTGTGATCTAAGCACAAATTATATCGGAGAATGTAAATTTATGATGTCATCGATCACGTGGTCAGGCAGCCATCTTGGATCAAAGAGAAAAACCCTTCAAAACAGAAGAGTTGGCTCGCACCAAGTTGACTGCGCAGGGTAAGTATTCCATGAATACCATATAGTTTGGTAAGTAAATAGAGGATTTTGACCAGGTGATGATGAAGGAATGGTGGTGTTTGTCCAAGTCAGGATAGAGTGTGTTTTAGAGGAGAATTTGGAGATGATGATGTTCTTATACAGCTGCTGCCCTTGGCCTTCTAGGTAGTGGACGTTGTGGACTTGGGAGATGCCACCAAAAACATTGCCAAGTTATTTCAGTGCATCCTGTAAATAGTACACATTGCAGCTATGGTACACTGCAGTGTTGCCGGTGGTGAAGCGGATGGATATGGTCAATGGGTGTAATAAAATATGAAGAAGAGAACAATGAACAATGGGGAAAGTACCAATGAAACTAACCATTTTATTTCGGATGGTATCAGGCGTGTTGAGCGTTGCTTCAGCTACATCCGTACAGGCAAGTGGACACTGGACAGTATTCCATCACATTCTGGAATCGTGCCTTATAGGTGGTGGAGTGGTGGAGAGGTTCTGATGAGTTAGGTGAGCTACTCACCACAGAATAATAGTGGGAGATTGAGCAATTGGAATGCCATTAAATATCTCTTGTTAGACATGGTCATTGCCTGACACTTGTGTGGTGTAAATGTTACTAATTGCCATATATAACCCAGGCATGCACACTGTCCATGTTGTGCTGCATCTTGACCTGGACCACACTTGTACAAGTTATTTTGAATGGAGCTGAACACTACAATAATCAGGAAACAGCCCATCTGATCTCATGATGAAGGGAAGGTCATTTCCAGATTAGAGAAATACCAAAAGTGATGTGCTTCCTGTAGCATGCAGAAGTTCACTCCACATGGTTAACTTATCGTGGGATATGGATGATATCCACGTACTGCTGCTATACTTCCTGTGATATGCAAGGAATTGTCAAAAATAGTTTTGTAAACACGGTGATCTATTGCTTTAACGGCCTTAATTATTCCCACCTTGGGTCGGCCAGGGAACGTCTTTGGTCCAAGTCTTTCACGGTGACATTTGACATTTGACGATTTCCACAGGAATTTGTTCAGGGTGCTGGTGATAACTCGCCTACTCTTCGAGAAAGACTGAGATTTTATGTCTACCAATGCTGCTACAGCTGGCAGACAGCTCCTCCAATTTAAAGTCCATCGTTTCGCATTTAGCACATGTGCGTTGATCCCTCACCCTGCATGTGAAACACCAGAGAGAACGTTTATAGCTGCTTTGGGATTCAAACCCAGGTTTGAAAGCTCAGAGATAAGTGCATACACCTCTCAGCTATCCTGCCATATATTGTGCCTTTTAAGGAACAACATCCAAGGAATTAAAGTTTCAATTGCCCCAAAACCACTTTCACACTGCTTTTGTCAAGGATACATGGTGGATATTAGGCCTGGAAGGACATTTGAGACTTGGAGGTATGTACAACTCGCCTCTGCGCCGTCTCGCTCTGGTTCGAATCCTGACCGTGCTATAAATTGTCACCCTGGTGTTTCGCAGGCAGAGTGAGATATGTATGACATCCCTCGAATGGACTTTAAAAACTGGGGCTCCAGTCTGCCGATATTAGTTGATGGGCATTAAAGATCCCACAGTGTCCTTCATTAGGAGTGGACAAACTATCGGCAGCACCCTGGCAAAAGTCCAAATTGATGCTATAATCTACAGGGGGCACTGCATCAGCGGTACAGCCAAACCGCAGCAAATGATGCTACCTGCAGCTATGTGCTCCCAATGAAAGGAGATCAAGTGAGAGCTAATCATTTGGAGTCATGCCAGCGCTGTGAGATGGAGGTGAAATTGTTCAGGATCTACTAATTACGGTACCCACAAGTTCATGCAAAAAGCAATTATTAGAATCTTAACCCAGATCGTCAAACTTGTTATAAAATAGATTCTGACTTTAGTAACGAGAATGAAAAAGTTTCTTTATCACGACAACTCACTTGTCCTTCATTCCGCCTTGGATCGTGTTGTCCGAATGGTGCACCTGTAAGGCAACGTAGCATTCCGCAATCAGTACCGGACAACCACACTGCGTGGTGCGATGCAATTAATAAATAAATGCAGCTCAGCCTTTAGCTTGCAATCGGTCCCGAAAGATCCATCGGGAAAATGAATAAATGCCACCATTTCCCCCCATCCCATGAGCTTTGACCCATGCACATGACACGTGAGGCAGTAACTCAGTGTTTTGGCAAAAAAAAATTTCCGGCGTAGCCCATCGGGCAGAGCCGTCTAGAACAGTGTTTGTCCGTCTGTATGTATGTATATCCCCCCCAAACGTATACCAATCAGAGCTGAGAATCTGGTCACATGACAGGGTGATGTGATTACGTCTGATGTCATTACAGCGGTGCTGCGGCTGACTCTCCATACACCGCCATTTTGATTTATATGCTGTTCATGCCGAACATATCGTCAAACCTGTCATATATCACAATCACCATGCTCTACCTTAACGTTTTTCATTCAGTGTGAAACACAAACAAACCGATTGTTAAAATGACCATCAAATATCGAAAGCATCGGCGTAACGGCTCTTCCAACAATGCATTACGTATAGGCCTTAGGCGTTATGACTCACCTTCAACTTGGACAAATTAAGCCCAGGTTTCTTAATACAGTCATATCGTTTCAGTTGTATCGTTTTCGTAGTAATAATAATATTATAGTAAATATAACCATAACAATTTAATCCCAATGTCGTGAATGGAAAGTTGATGGATTGAAGTGGTGTGAAAGCGGAAGTAAGGAATTCACCTCGGTTTTTTAAAAAATAATACAATTTTCGTAATAATAATGTAACGTTATTATTATAGTAAATCTAATCGTAACACTAATCCCTTTGTAGTGACTGCAACGTTACTGGAGGTTAAATATATATCTTATATATATTAAACTACGGGAGCGGCAGGAAAGGTCATTCCTATTTGGGGTGTATAGATTACAGTCGATCTATGGTTGGATCTCAAGAACATTGGGTGTGTGTTCATTTAAAAAGTTTCTTGTGGAGAGATCGCCAAGTAATTTAAGCAAGCACTCCATTGAAAACCGTTAAGGAACAACTGGCTTGGCAAGCACTAGCTAGCTGCTTGGTAAATGAGCACACCTCCAACCCCTGTGGGGTATATAGATTACAGTAGATCTTCGCTCAGTTCTATAAGTAAAACTTACCTCATGGATGTCTGGATTCCTCCAAATTTCTTTGTTTAATGTTATAAACAGCATTAGCGACTGTTTGTGGTTTATAATATTGTTGCAGTTCTGTGTTTTTACAAAAAAAGGTTAATTTCCCCTCATAGTTTAGTTACACTACAACATGTAGCCTCGTTTAAGCTCAGTTATTTCATAGTAAATGTAAGCGTAGACCTTTCCTATGTTAGTTTTGCATTGAGTAGAGTAATGAGAGTTAGGTCTCCTTCCGATGCTTATGCTGCCTCGATGCTTTTGGATTTGGCGCGAAATACCACGAGGCCAGCCTGAACAAGTCGATCAAGGCCAAAGGAAGGCGGGACAGGAAGAGTGGGAGTGACCGGTAAGCACGAGCCGCCAATCAGGGCTCGAGGGGAGTGGCTTACCACTGCGGCAAAAGGTGTGGTTTGGAACATTCGATGCAGGCCAGGGTGTGGCGATATAACCCTGTGCCCACCTGTGTGTACCTGTATAACGATATAACCCCACCTCAATTGTGAGCCGGGGTCTTCTGTTGAATTGAGTTATGAGGAGAGACGCACTGTGACAAGTTATGAGAAGGGAGGCAGACGAGTTACAAGTTATGAGCTCGGGTGAAACGCGCATGAGTTACAAGTTGAGTTCTCGGTTGAGCTTGAGTCAGATCCTCCGTTGAGTTACGAGAGTGAAAGCGCGCAGTTGTATTAATTGCGCTGTGAAAGACAGCCGTGCCGGGCTACAGAGACGCACGAATATTTCCTTCCGCCTGCATGCTTTGCCAATACACGCACCGCGAGGATCCTTCCCGCCTGCCTGTCTTCACCGGGGAACGTGCGGTGACCGCCAGAGGGCCACGCCGGGTGAGCTGTTCCTGGACGACCAAGGCCGGCGCGTTCAGCACATGAACATTTTCTTCCTTCATCCCCCTGTGAGTGTGAATGGGCCCATTGTCTGGGCTTTATGTTTGCCTATTTAAGACTGCCCTGTGTCTCTGCTTCTTCTACCAATCATTGTAAATAATAATTAAACCTGTTATTTCTTTGATTCGATCGCTTTTGTCTCTCCATCATTGACTAAGCATGGTACGAATTATATCGCTCTGATCGGGTTCCAATACCAAGGTAATAGCACGGACCACGTGGTACGCAATCCGCTCGGGTGTACTCAAATTACGCGTGGTTTGTGCGAGACTTAATCCCCGCTTCTGCGGCGGCGTGGGTACTTAGGTATGTGCGAACATTGTCCCGAAACCCTGTCCCGCGTCTGACCGGAAGTGGCGACTCAGTCTTGCGGTTGCGAAGACCCAAGGAGAACAAGGGGCTTAATCTCCCCTTGGTAAGGGAACGGGGTCGCGCAAAACCGTAACAATATTTTACAAGCCCAGCTACGCCGCTGTTAGACTTTTGGTCTTGTTTTTAAATAACTGCAAGTAAAGTAAAAGTCTTCTTGTCAGTTCATAGCCAGCGAGACACTTAGGATTGGAAACTGTGCCAACGCAGCTCGATGTCAGTGCCACAACGTTCCCCTCTCCGTAGTTCAGCTCTGAGCTTCAGTGTTTCACACTGTTCCACACTTTCACACTCCAGAATGAAAAACAAGAAGACGTCATGCAGAGCACGATACTTGCAAAATCCACCCCTCCCCCCCAAAAAAGGTTGCCATGGATACATCAAATTGTCCATTTCATCAAGATAAAAATTGACGATCTCAATCAAATTAAAAGTCAATCAGATGTAAATTGATGATGTTTCAGATAAAAATTGATATTAGAAGGTTGATCTTGAAATGACCTTTGACCTTAAAAAATAGTTGGTTTCTCAATTCAGTAAGGCACTGTGCAATGGCTGTTTCATTTTCAAGTCAATCGGATGAAAAACGACAATTTTAGAAATTCGACCTCAAGATGACCTTTGACCTTTGACATCAAAATCAATATGATTATTTATGACCAACTCTATCATCTGGTGAAGATCGGTTGAAAATTGTGACCTGTAGGTGACAGATAGAGAGAATAACGCACAAGACCAACCAATATACTTGAAAAATCTTCGATTTTGCAAGTAATAAAAGAACACACATGGCAGTTCCTACAGCTGCCCAGATATCAAATGTCCATTCTCCCTTTAACACCAAATAACAGAAATGTCACCTGATTTGATGTCAGGAAAACACGGTTCCCATGGAGCTAAGAGACCCCCAACACAGCAGCACAGCCCAAAAATAAATTAAAAAAACCAGATTATTTATTTCAAGTCTATGGATCAAGTGTCACATCAACAGTCGGCCCAACAAGCAAGGATATCATGTGTTGTTTGAATCGTCTCGTGTTTTGCTTGAGCTGTGACGTCGGGATAGAAAGGGGAAGGGTGTGGGTGGGAAGAAGTGCACTCCACACACCTGCAGTGCAACACTCAAAACGCTTTTCACATACAGTGAACCAACTGGGAACTAGAACGGGCACTCGGTAGAGCGCATACCTTCGCCGCAGCTACTGTTCTGTACTTGGCATGGGAGTGTAGGGAACAGAACAGTGAACAGTTTGGTGCTGATTTCATGCAAATCGGATAAGAATTGACCGAGTTATGACAAAAAACGCACATTTTGCAAGGTCGTGACCCCCCTGACCTTTGACCCCCAACCGCTAACAAGGGTAATGTCTTCACTGGGTCATGTCGTATATCACAAGATCGGGCATTGAATTCTGAACATTTTGGCATTAGTTGCATGCCAATTGGATAAAAATTGACCGCGCTATGGTAAAAATACGATTTTGACCTTTTCGTGACCTTGACCTTGACCTTTGACCCGATTGCTCCCAAAATCTAATCAAATGTGTCCCGTATAATAACCAATCATCCCACCAAATTTCATGCAATTCGGTTGAATACTTTTTGAGTTATGCGAATAACATACACACACACACACACACAGACATACAAATAAATACACAGCGATCAAAACATAACCTTCCGCTTTTGCGAAGGTAATTAATGGCACCGAACATACCATTTTTAGGATGAATGGCCTGGATTAAACGACAGACGATGACAATTTATAGACCAAACCCGACTTTAACACTAGGAAGGCAAGAATTTTTTATCCCTCCGCCGACGAAGGCATTATGTTTTTGGATTGTCCGTCCGTCCTGTGATAGGTTTTCGTTACCATGATAACTTTAGAACAGCTGAAGGGATCCAAGTCAAACTTGGTACATGCATGTATAATGATGTAAAGATGAACTGGTTACCTCCGCCACCTCCACCCTGTCTGTCTGTTTGTCTGTCAACAAAATATCTGAAAAGGTTGTGGACGGATTCGGACGAAATTTGGCAGAGATGTAGCGTATGTGACAAGGAGGAAATGATTAGATTTTGGTGAAGATCTGGATTTGGTTCCAGCAACTAGAATTTTTAAGTGATTCGTCACCTTCGGGAGATTGGGACAAAAACGATACATAGCAGGATATCTCAAAAAGTTGTGGACGGATTTGGACGAAACTTGGTGGACAGGTTGGGTGTCTGACAAGGCCAAACAGATTCGATTTTGGTGAAGATCTGAAGATGGATTCGGATATGAGAATTATTTAATTTTCTAAGTGATTCTTCACCATTGGGAGATAGGGCTAAAACCAACATATAGCAGGATGTCTCAAAAAGTTATGGATGGATTTGGACAAAACTTGTTGGACAGGTAGTGCACGTGACAAGAAAGAATCAATTAAATTTTGGTGAAGATCCGGATCCACCTAGTAGATTTTTAAAAGTGATTCTTCACCATTGAGTGATATGGCCAACTAGGTGGAGGTATGTGTGCTCTCTACTGAGTGCCATTCTCGTTATATTTTGGGGTTAAAGGTCATGTTCGGTCAAAATCCTGTTTACCGATAACTCGTTCCGACCGAGAACCATTTCGGCAATCATTTTGATTGTTCAAAAACTGGAAGAGAGGAATTTTTAAAAATAAAAGTCAAAGTGACTGTTTCGGCCATCCTAACGTTAAATGAGACCTAGTCAGGGCCCTTAGGGATATTTTGGTTCAAATTCTTCAAAAAGCATCAAATTTGGCGCAGATGTTGCCCATGCCATACTCTTTCGATTTTTGACGGGCGCCAAGGGCGGTATGATCCGGGGACCATACCGGTCCATCCCGCCATGTCACCTGACCTATGACGTCATAATTAGGATATGCATCCAATCACATGGCGTACTATAAGTGGTCAAAGTTCAAAATGAATCGATCGAAAAATGAAGGCAGGGATCCATTTTTAAGGTTTTCATAAAATCCAATATGGCCGCCAGGTCACATGACCTATGACGTCATATTTATGACATGTATACAATCATGTATACATGAACCCGGATCATGATCGCACAAAAATTAAACACAAGGATATGGCATACAGTTCATCAAACATCCAAATCCGTACCTTTGTAATTAGACTGATGAACTGCATATGCCTGAAAATTAGGAAATAGACATGTAAATATTTCCTCTAATTGTCAAAAATAAGGTCAGAGTTCGATTACCCAACCCAGAAACATAAAATGGTGAACCTCGCGTAAATCTTGACAAAAAACTCAAAAACCGACATGTTTGACTCAAAAATGACCTTTAAGATGACCTTGAGGGTTGACCTTGACCTCGAATCATCAAAATAACATCATAATTGGATTCCTCGACCTCGAAAACCCCTGAAAAGTGGTATCATACATGATTCCAACCCTTTTGGTTATTTAACTGATTTTCCTCTAATCCGGGTGGCGGCCATTTAGTATTTCGCCAATATGGGGCCCCCTGGGGGGGGGGGGGGGCGCCCGTCAAAAATCGAAAGAGTATGGCATGAGCAACATCTATTTGGTGCTTTTGGAAGAATTTGAACCAAACGGCCCCAAAATATCCCTAAGGGCTCTGACTAACCGATGTACGATTGTGTACACAATGTCGAGTGTTATGCAAGGGTTTAACAAGCCAAGGTTTTGTTATGGTCGTGTTATGCTACATTTCGGAGGAGTTCTATTTACGTTTTGTATCCCATTAATAGGCCAGAACATTTCGTCCTCGTCACACACCCAACCTGTTCCCCAAGTCTCGTCCAACTTCGTCCACAACTTTTTGAGATATCCTGCTCACAGACTGACAAACAAGACAGGAGTGAAAACAACCAGTTTTGTTTTGTGGTGGAGGTAAAGATGACATTGCATATTAGAGTCGGCCATCTCCCCCTCTTCCTGATCATTCTTTACTCCCTCTCACCCCAATCCTCTAACACTCCCAAAGCAACTGTGCAAAGGTGAGGAATGAACATGCACCGACATAGTCCGTGGGCTGAGTAGGGTTTACATGCACCCCCTCCCCCCCCCCCCCCCCCACAACTTAACTTCCCGGGTATGTCCATGTACCCCCCACCCTAGGGGTTAGGAAAAACCATGTTAACAGAAAAAAACTCATTCCCAAGGTACCTCCCACGCATATTTTGATGTTACCCCCCTGTGTCAGTGATTTCCGAAAATTAGGGGTAGGCGAAATTCAAATGGCCATAACGTTTTACCTCGTCATCCTATGGTTGCATATGACCCCTCAAAATGTTTGTCCTGGGACACTCTTTACAATGATATGTGTTATATGCAAATGAGGTCACCAGAGGTCAAACTATGAGGGAATGAGTTTTTTTTCTGTTAACATGGTTTTTCCTAACCCCTAGGGTGGGGGGTACATGGACATACCCGGGAAGTTAAGTTGTGGGGGGGGGGGGGGGGGGGGTGGGTGTATGTAAACCCTACTCAGCCCACGGACTAACAGCAAATTCACCTTTTCATGAGACTCTCTTTCAGACATCACATCACCAATCACCCATCCATACCCAACCTACCATTGCTTCCAATATTCCTGTTCCCCGCGATCTCCAATGTTTCTAGTTCCAGGTACCGATCCAATTGCAATTTAAACCTATCTACTGTTTCTGCCACCACTATCTTTCCAGGTAGACCATCCCATGCATTCACTACCTTGCTAATCAAAACTCTAAATTAAAACGATTCAGTTAAACAGAAAGTTGTTGGATTTCGACTTCGCTCGTTTAAAATATTTCTACAACAAACGTCTGCCAACCCAAAGTTCCAGGTTCAAATCCTGCCAATCATATTTACGGACGATGAGTCGGTGAAGGCACTGGTGACGTCACATAGTCACACGTGGTACAATTTGAATTAAAGGGAGTGGGGGATCCGGTGTTAACAGATGAACATACGTTTAATTTATTTGCAATAATTAATAATTTCGTTCCCATCGGTTAAGGAGATCACGTGGGATGATCATTGATCGGGAGGTCAAAACTTCGAGGCACGCACAACACATTCCTGGGTTTAAATGTTAACCTCCTGGAGCGATAACTTGTATTTCGTCACCGATGTTTTTCAACATCGGGTTACAACATGCACGAGCTTGGCGTTACGTGCTTCCAAGCACGAATAACAAGTGAACGTGTGACAAGACAACACCAGGTCATGACTGTCCGAACGACCTACCGAGCACATTGAGAACGAGGCACATGGTGGTGATCGACAGGAGAAGCAGGACGTGCGACGAGGTTGTTCGCATTTTGTCGATTATCTTGCCTTTGCAAACTACGTGAAATGGTAATGAACTCGGTCTCTGGAGTAAACTACACCAACTCTTTCAATCAGAACGCCGTCACTTTAACCGTTAATAGCTCCGACAAGACACCCTTTTATTCGTGCGCCGCCCCTTTGTAATCGAGCACCGCCCATTTCACTCACGCACCGCCCCCTTTGGAATCGAGCACCGCCCCTTTGTAATCGAGCACCGCCTATTTCACTCACACACCGCCCCTTTGTAATCGAGCACCGCCCATTTCACTCGCGCACCGCCCCTTTGTAATCGAGCACCGCCCATTTCACTCGCGCACCGCCCCTTTGTAATCGAGCACCGCCCATTTCACTCGCGCACCGCCCCTTTGTAATCGAGCACCGCCCATTTCACTCCCGCACCGCCCCTTTCTCTCACGCACCGCCCCTTTCTCTCACGCAGCTGAGCACCCCGAACGATGCCACCCTCACCAATACAAGTTTAGGTTTAACAACGATAACTCGATGAGCTCAACTGGCATGGAGAAACGTGGCTCAACCAACCCCCACGCGCACGTTCAACGACCCATGCGCACCGGAAGCGACCAATCAGCGCCAATCAAGAAACTGGACGCAATACATACACCAAGTGAGTCGACCTTCGACCTGGCGAGCACAACTGCCCCACTTAAACAGATGAGACTCTCAATCGTTGCCTTGTCGTTATCGGTTATGGAGACTTCCAACGCTACCGAAGCTCCAATTCATTCCATTTACTTTGATAACCGCCAATGACCCAACAACTCCCACAATGAATCGATATTTAATACAGACGTAAGTGTACGTCTTGACGTCACGGTGCCCACCTCCAGTGTTAGCCATGTGACGGTTTCCCCGCCATGAGAAAATGCCACTTTACTGTTGCAGGAGACGGAACTTGGAGATTAGACCGTTAGAGGTACACCAACCCCCTTTGGCATCCATGGGTGGTTGTGGCCGTTTCTGCCACCATCGATGAACTCAAGCAGCGGTCTTCAACCTTTTTCACTGATGGCACCCTAAAGGCCTAAACTTTTATATCTTCCTCTGTGGCATCCCTATTTGTGTAACGTTGCCTCAATAACATTTCGGGCTCCACAAGTTAAATTGTTGGATAAAATACATAATTTCAGGAGTGTTTTTCGGGCTTTCATTCTCACCAATGAATTCCAGACACAACACAACTAAAGATTGGCAAAGCGTGCAATTTCCTGTCAAGAAGATATTGTATTTCTGTTACAACTTCCAAGCTACATTTGATTTAATTCGAGTAATGGAACTCGATGGCTGGTATTCATGGAATACTTACACTGTGCAGTCAACTTGGTGCGAGCCAACTCTTGTTTTTGAAGGTTTTTTTTCTTTGATCCAAAATGGATGCCAGACCACGTGAGCGATTACATCATAAATTTATATCCTCTAATATAATTGTTGTGTAGATCACGCTCAAAATTTTTCAAAATGATCAGATTAAGCGTTGTCCCTGCGGAATTAGGACATTGTAGTGGCTACCGCTGGGTATACACAATCGCCTTGCACCTACCGAGGACGCGGAGCGATCACCATGCTGGGCTCGTCCAGGACGCCCGGGCATGCCCGCTCTCGACTTCCCAGGCCTCGTCCGGGATGCCCGGGCATGTCCAGACACGCCCGGGCATGCCCGCTCTCGACTTGCCAGGCCTCGTCCAGGACTCCCGGGCACGCCCCCTCTCGCCTTTCCCGGGCAAACGCTCCGGGATAATGTGTATATATATTGCTGCCCGATAAACGGGCTTTTCAGAGTACCCGAGTTGATTTGACACAATAAAGAAACTCGGACGAAATCCAGCTTTTTGTCGCGTCCATTCTTCCGATTTACGTTGGAGCATAACTCCTACATTGGTGACCCGACATGGACACGGCAGTTGCCCTCAAACTGCCTACCTTCTGGGAGGCTCACGCGGCGGTTTGGTTCGCCCAGGCGGACTCCCTGTTCGCCCTGCGAGGCATCACGGCCGACGACACCCGCTTCCACCATGTGGTAGCAGCACTCGGCTCAGCCACCGCCGCCCGCGCCCTGAGCCTCCTCGAGAGCCCGCCAGCCGCTGACAAATACGACGCGATTAAAAAGCTCCTCCTCGACGCTTTCGCCCTCTCATCAGCGGAACGCGCACGGCGCCTGCTCGACCTGCCCGAGCTCGGCGACACGCGCCCGACGCCCGTCCGAGCGAATGGACTACATGCTTTCGCTGCTCGGCGAGCACTCTCCGGCATTCCTGTTCCGGGAGCTGTTCCTCCGTCAGCTGCCTAGCCCGGTGCGCCTCGCCCTGGCAAGCATGACAATCACGGATCCCCGCGCCCTCGCCAGGGAAGCCGACAAGATCTCCGCGGCAGGCCAACGCATTGGAGCAGTGACCTGGAGCCCACCGCCGTCCGAAGCAACGCCCATGGCGCCCGAGCACCCGGCACGGTCAACGACCGAATTGCCGACGCAATTGGCGGCCGCTGCACCGCGCCGACCACCTCCAGCACGACGACCGGGGCCTCCACCTGACCAGGCGTGGTGTTATTATCATGCCAGGTTCGGACAGAAGGCCCGGACATGCTGACCCCCGTGCACCTTCGGCAAGCCGGGAAACGGCCGGGCCGGCGTTCATTACCAGCCATGAGCACCGGCCACACGGGCAACTTACTTTTCATCACGGACAAAGCGTCCGGACGGCGCTTCCTGTGTGACACCGGCGCCCAACTGAGCGTCATACCCGCCTCCGATCAGGACAGGCAGTCCGCGGTTTGCGGCCCCTCCTTGGTTGCGGCCAACGGATCGGCCATCTGCACCTTCGGCCCGCGCAACGTCACCCTCTGCTTCGGCGGCCAACGCTTTAATTGGACTTTTGTAACCGCAAGCGTGCCCATGGCTCTGCTAGGCGCCGACTTCCTCTGCGCACACGGACTGCTGGTGGACGACCAACGGCGTCGCCTCATCAACGCCGAGACCTTCAGCTCCCTGGCATGCACATTGAGCAGCTCCGCTCCGACCGAGCTGGCATGCGCCCTCCCGGCGGCGAACGAGTTTGCTCGCCTGCTCACGGAGTTCCCGGCCCTCACGCGGCCGACGTTTTCGGCCGTCGCAGTACGACATGGGATCGAGCACCACATACCAACCACGGGCCCGCCGGTCTACGCCAGAGCCCGCCGCCTCGACCCAGCCAAGCTCGCCGTGGCCAAAGCCGAGTTCGACGCTTTGGAACACCTCGGCATCGTGCGGCTCTCCGATAGCGCGTGGGCTTCGCCACTACACATCGTCCCAAAACCAGGGGGCGGCTGGCGCCCATGTGGCGACTACCGCCGCCTTAACGACGCTACCACCCCCGCTAGGTATGCACATAGGTATCCGATCCCGCACATCCAAGACTTCTCCGCCCGTTTGGCAGGACGGGTCATTTTTTCAAAGATCGATTTAATACGGGGATACCACCAGGTACCTGTCAGGGCGGCCGACGTCCCAAAAACGGCCATCATCATGCCGTTCGGCTTATTCGAATTCCTGCGAATGCCGTTTGGCCTCAAGAACGCGGCTCGGGCGTTTCAGCGCTTGATGGACGGCATGCTGCGCGACCTGCCGTTCCTCTACGTTTACCTGGACGACATCCTCGTCGCCAGCACATCCCGGGCCGAGCACCTCCTCCACCTCCGAACACTGTTTGGGCGCCTCAGCGAGCATGGCCTCATCGTCAACCCGGCCAAATGCCACTTCGGCACGACGGCCGTTGATTTTTTGGGCCACCACATCACCAAGAACGGGGCCGTGCCGCTGCCAACCAAGGTCGAGGCCATCACCACGTTTCCGCATCCCCGCTCCATAAAGGCCCTGCAGGAATTCCTGGGAATGGTGAATTTCTATCACCGCTTCGTGCCCGCGCTGCTCAACTCATGCGGCCCCTCTACGAAGCCCTCCGGGGCAAGCTGGCCAAGCACGACGTCGTCTGGTCCGCAGCAATGGACGCGGACTTTAAAAGCTCAAAGCGGGCCCTCGCCGACGCAACACTGCTCACTCACCCGGTGCTCAACGCTCCCATCGCCCTCACCACGGATGCCTCTGACTATGCGGTGGGCGCCGTACATGAGCAATGGGTGAACGGGGTTTGGCAGCCACTCGCTTTTTTCAGCCGGCAACTCCGGCCGAACGAGCTCAAATATAGCACGTTTGACCGTGAGCTCCTCGGTCTACACCTGGCCGTTCGCCATTTCCGCCACCTCCTGGAGGGCCGACCCTTCACGGCGTTCGTCGACCACAAGCCGTTGGTTTACGCAATGGCCAAGGTCACGGAGCCGTGGTCGGCCCGCCAACAGCGCCACCTCTCCGCCGTGTCGGAGTTTACCATGGACATCCGGCACGTCGCCGGCAAAGACAACGCCATGGCCGACTGTCTTTCTCGGGCCAGCGCGAACGCGGTCCACCTCGGCGTGGATTTCACGCTTATGGCGGCGGACCAAACCACCGACACCACGGTGCAAGCCCTCCGGGCGGCAGACACGGGCCTCTGCCTGGCCGACATCCCCTTCGCGGACACTGTCCTGCTCTGCGACGTCTCCCAAGGCCAGACTCGCCGCATCGTGCCCGTTACCTGGCAACGCCGCATCTTCGCCTCCCTCCACGGCCTTTCCCACCCGGGCCGGAAAGCTTCCCAGAAGCTGGTGTCGGCGCGATTCGTCTGGCGCGGCCTTCGACGGGACGTCCGCGATTGGACCAGCACCTGCACAGCCTGCCAACAGGCCAAGGTCCACCGACACACCCAGGCCCCGCTGGCACCTTTCACCGTGCCCGAACGACGTTTCGACCACGTCAACGTGGACCTGGTGGGCCCCCTCCCCCCATCACGGGGTTTCACACACCTGCTCACCATGGTGGACAGGACCACCAGGTGGCCGGAGGCCGTTCCCCTCGTCTCCACCACCACCGCCGACGTGGCGCAGGCTTTCATCGCCACCTGGGTCGCCCGCTTCGGCGCACCGGCGGACATCTCGTCGGACCGCGGACCGCAGTTCACCTCCGAGCTGTGGGGCATGGTCGCCCGCAACCTGGGGGTCAAGCTCCACCGTACTACGGCCTACCACCCCCAAGCCAACGGGTTGTGCGAGCGATTCCACCGCTCCATGAAGGCCGCGCTCATGGCCGGCCTTCAGGACGGCGGTTGGGCCGACCGGCTGCCGTGGGTCCTTTTGGGCCTCCGCACGGCCCCCAAAGAGGACCTCCGGGCGTTCACCGCCGAGCTTGTCTACGGCCAGGCGCTACGCGTCCCGGGCGAATTCGTGCCCGACGCTACCAGTCCCTGGTCCGCAGCTCACCAGCACTCGGACCTCCAGGAGACCGCCTGACGGTTTGCCCCCGTGCCAACGTCCCACCACGGTGACCCCCAGTCCTACGTCCCCCCCAGCGCTTCGCACAGCGGAGTACGTTTTTGTGCGTCATGACGCACATCGGGGGCCACTCCGGCCGCCGTACAACGGGCCCTTCCGGGTTCTGCGACGGGACGACAAGTCGTTCGTCATCGACATCGGCGGCAGGTCGGACCGGATTGCGGTGGACCGCCTCAAGCCGGCGCACGTGGACATCGACCAACCGCCACGGTTGGCCCTTCCGCCGCGGCGAGGCCGCCCCCTGTCCACGGTGCCCCCCACTCGACCGCCCACCACCACACCGGACCCCCCCCCCCCCCACGACCCGCCAGGCGTCGCTTCGGCCGGGTCATCAGGACCCCCCTTAAATTGACCCTGCCGGTGCAAGTCGATTCTGGGGGGACGTGTGTAGCGGCTACCGCTGGGTATGCACAATGGCCTTGCACCTACCGAGGACGCGGAGCGATCACCATGCTTGGCTCGTCCAGGACGCCCGGGCATGCCCGCTCTCGACTTGCCAGGCCTCGTCCGGGACGCCCGGGCATGTCCAGACACGCCCGGGCATGCCCGCTCTCGACTTGCCAGGCCTCGTCCAGGACGCCCGGGCACGCCCCCTCTCGCCTTTCCCGGGCAAACGCTCCGGGATAATGTGTATATATATTGCTGCCCGATAAACGGGCTTTTCAGAGTACCCGAGTTGATTTGACACAATAAAGAAACTTGGACGAATTGCAGCTTTTTGTCACGTCCATTCTTCCGATTTACATTGGAGCATAGCTCCTACAACATCATAATTGAGGCACCAATGACATCATCGGTAACAACATTTATTCCCCATGTAGAGTTCTCTACAATGAGCCACGTTTCAATTTTTTCCATGGAGCGGTTTCGGAGATATAGAGTTGCAACGTTTTTCGTTTTTTCCAAGATGGCGCCTGTACCACGTGACATACAACGTCATAATTATCATTGAAATATTTTACAGGAGGAGGTGTTCCTATGGTGAAAATTTTGTGTCCATCAGACCAACAGTTGGATAGAAAAAAAAATTCATACTGATCGGATGAAACAATATGCTTGTTGAAATATGACGTCATAACAAAGGTAGCGATGACATCATCATTAACATATCTTATTCTCCATGTGGAGTACTTGACAATCAGCCATGTTTCAATTTTTTTTCCACGGAGCGGTTTCAGAGATATAGAGATGTGAAGTTTTTCCGAGATGGCGCCATACCACGTGACCTGTGACGTCATAATTATCACGAAAGTTCTACAGGTGGAGGCACTCCTATGGTGAAAATTTCGGGTCAATCGGACCAACGATTGCTGAGAAAATGAATTTTAAAAATGCAGATACGCACGTACGTACGCACCCGATTGTCTAATCCTGCTTTTCGCTTCGCGAGCGCAGGGTAACTATAAGTAACGAAACGAGATCGCATTGCTTCATATGTTTCTGGTATCAGATTCCGCCAACACAGAAAGTAAAAATCCCTTGGGCAGGTGATTGTGGACTACATTAGCGAAGCAATTTCCAACTAGACTTGTCAAATACCCATTGAATGCCCAATTTTTGTAGTAAATTTGCTACACTGGTTAATCTATAATTCACAAACACAATCAGACAGTCACATGTAACGTTGCACGATCTGTTAGTGGTAGTGACACGTGTTGTGACACGTGATTAATTAACTGATTAAACATGGATAGGTACCTTACAAGCCTTTTGACTAGAAAAGCCGAGAATTAAGTCAGATAAGTCAATACCAAGCAGTAAGTCAATATAGTCAACGTATTGTTACGGATCTCAACGTCGGCCCTTTTTCCCCTCACCAAGGGGGGATTAGTCCCCTTGTCTGCAACTGACCGACGTGAGTCCTGAAGCTGCCCAGCTCCCTCCAGAGAGGCAGGTGAGCAACCTCGTTCGAGACCGCGGACAAGATGTTATTTGCAGAGCGGATTAGCAACCGCGGCTCGAACCATTAACAATTACTAGACCCGATTCTGAACATTGGCCAAAATCGCGCCACAGGTACTCAATAGAGAAATCACTAAAGCGATCGGACGAGAGGAAACCAGAAGGTAAGGAAGAACAAATATAATTTATTACTACTATTTACAAGACCAAAGAAACCAAGGAAGAAGGAAAAATACGAAAATAAAGACAGAAGCAGGCGGAGACACAGTGCATATATTAACTTATACAAGCTTAATTATACCCAGGACAATACAGACAGAACGAACTTGTAGTGAAATTATACTGAAGGTGAACCCGGGAGTGCTCGCTTATCCCACTAAAGGGGCGTCTATAAGACCCGGGACAACCGCGACGCAAGGACACTCCAGCGACACTTACTGTGACATATAGTCCTGTAGTTTGAATGGTATGTACGCACCTATATGCTGGACTTGCTTGCTTTGCCTATTGATATCGGTCATTTCCCATGTAATACTCCGAATTCTGATGTCTATTGCATGAATGTATTTTACAGGATGTTACCACAGATCTAAATGATATTAAACCTACCCAAGGTACAAGTCGTGTCTGTGGTTGATTTTCACGACATGTAATATCATTTAAATCTACGAAATGGCTGAACACAAGATGATCATGGTACCGATCCTCGACGCCGACGCACAAGCCGAGGAGTCGGGGTCGGAGTTCACCCACTGGCTCAAAACGCTGGAGAATTATTTCGCAGCGCATGAAACCGAGCCCACCGCCGCGGTGAAGCTGTCCGTGTTACAGTCGAAGGTCCATCACCGCGTTTACCGGTGCATTGCTCGATTTGAGACATACGCCACTGCTCTGGCCGAGCTAAAGCGAATATACATAAAGAAACGGAGCGCCGTGCACGGCCGGCATCAGCTCTCTCAGCGGCGACAACAACCATCGGAATCAATCGATCGCTACGCACAGGAGCTGCGACACCTCCTTGCGGACAGCGCTCAGGAGGTACGGACACACGAGCAAGTTCAGGATGACCTTCTCCGAGATTCTCTCGTCTCTGGGATCAACTCTGGAGCCTTGAGGCTCCGACTCTTGGAGACCGCGGAGCTGACATTCACCGAGGCACTACGGTTGGCTCACGTCTTTACAGATGCCCGTGAACAATCTACCGCTTATGACCACCCACGAGTCGTGGCGGGGACTTCTCAACTCGCGTGACCGGAGAGGGTTACCGCCGAGGATATGGGGGAGGACTTGACCATGGCCGAGTCTGGGTGCTCCTGAAGCGGACTCGGCCTCCGGCCTGACTGCTGCTACCGCTGCCCGGCCACGGCCTGAACGGTACGCGAAGTGTTATTTTTGTGGTAATCGGCAGCACCCCAGATTAGAGTGCCCGGCTCGGGAGGCAATATGCCATCTGTGCTCCACCAAGGGCCATTTCGCGAAGGTCTGCAAGAAGTCCGCGCGAGGTACGCGAGCCCGCGCGGCCTTGAATGGGCTTATCGCTGAGCCAACGGACTGCGCACCGAGCGGAGCGCCCCGCCCGGCCTTGATGAGCGTATCCCCTCCTCGTGGGCCCCTGGCTGCACGCTCGTCCTTGGAGGGGGACACCGGGCAACCTAAACAACTGGCGCGACCACGACCGGCCGCGGAGCGATCGGCCTTGGCTGGCGTCTGGACGCCCACCTCAAACAAGCAACGAGGTACTGCTTTGAAAACTCCTCTGGATTCGCAGCGAACACTGCACGGGACTCGAGCGCCATCTGACGGCGGCTTTTACGAATTACACGCTATCGCACCAGCTCATGAAACGGTGGATGGCAGTGATCCTCTACGCGGGACTCGAGCGCCCTCTGACGGCGGCTCTTACGAATTACACGCACTTGCTCCAGCACGGCCAACTATGCGCTTGTCACGAGGGTCCTCCACGGGCTGCCTGAACGACCGGCAAACTGCAGCCGGTGTGGAAACGTCCTCTGACAGTGGCTTTTACGATTTACATGCTCCTGCTCCAGCGCGGGTCGCACCCTTGTTACGGGGGTCCTCCACGGGCTGCCCGAACGACCGGAAAACTGCAGCCGGTGTGGGATCCACTCGCGAGGCACGATCTTCTCGCCCGGACGGCACAATACCTGCCGGATCTTCCGGCCTTGCTCAAGCCATCATTCCGCTCAAGGTCGAAGGCGTTTTTGCGCAAGCCTTAATCGACACGGGGTCTACGGATAGTTTTATCGATCAACGACTAGTGCATCAACATGGGTGGCCGGTTCTCGGGACTACACGACGGATCTTCATGGCCTCCCAAGGACTGCGGCTGAGCACAAAAGGGGCATGTCGATTGAAACTTGTGATAAAGGGACGCATGTTCCCAGACGTGTATCTCATGGTATTACCTGCGTTATGTGCCGACGTTCTGTTAGGACACGATTTCCTTAAGCGACATGGACGTTTGGAAATGGACTTCGGTGGGCCGGACACGCTTGCTGTGTGCGCACTCGCTAAGATGGACGTGGAGCCTCTCTCGCTGTTCCCCAACCTGACCGCTGATTGTACCCCTGTAGCCGTAAAATCGCGGCGCTACTCTTGCGCAGACGCACAATTCATTGTGGAAGAAACGGCCCAGCTCTTAAAGGACGGTATTATAGAACCCAGTTGGTCGCCGTGGTGGGCCCAAGTCTTAGTGGTGCGAAGTGAGGCCCATCGCCGGCGCATGGTAATCGACTACTCACAGACGATTAATCATTTTAAGCAGCTGGATGCCTACCCCTTACCGGGGATGGATGCACTGGTACGCCAGGTGGCCCTGCACTCCGTTTACAGCACTCTCGATCTGCGTAGTGCGTATCATCAGGTCCCCATCTCTAGGGCTGATCGCGTCTATACAGCCTTTGAATCGGGTCAACGGTTGTACCAGTTCACTCGACTCCCTTTTGGGGTAACTAACGGGGTCGCATGTTTTCAGAGGGCTATGGATGACCTCGTTACGAAGGAGGACTTGACCGATGTCTTTGTCTATCTGGACAATCTTACGGTTTGTGGGTATGACCAGGGGCATCACGACGCTAATCTGAAACGCTACCTCGAGGTCGCGCAGAAATATCGCCTAACCATGAATGAGGCTAAGTGTCGTTACTCTCTACGCACGGTAGATCTTTTGGGGTACACCGTGACCCATGGCTCTGTCTCTCCGGATAAGGAGCGTCTGCGACCTTTGCTCGATATGGCTCCGCCTAGCGATCGGGCTTCGCTGAAACGCACTCTTGGGCTGTTCGCCCACTATTCAAAGTGGGTGCAAAATTTCTCCGTGAAGCTCCGCCCCCTTGTGGCCTGCGACACCTTCCCCATGGGCCCGGCCGCCATGGCGGCCTTCGGGGGCCTTAAAGCCGACATCGCTGGCGCCGCTGTAGCGACAATCGACGAGAGTGCATCTTTCGTCTTGGAAAGTGATGCCTCGGATCATGCGATAGCGGCGACTCTCTCCCAAGGGGGGCGCCCTGTGACTTTCTTTTCGCAGACTCTCACCTCCGCTGAGCGGAGGCATTCGTCTGTCGAAAAGGAAGCGTACGCGATCGTCGAATCAATTCGGCGATGGCGGCCGTACTTGCTCGGGCGGTGTTTCCAAATTGTCACGGACCAACAAAGCGTTGCATTCATGTACGACACCTTACATGCTCAACGCATTAAGAATGAGAAAATCACTCGCTGGCGTATCGAACTCGCCGACTTCTGCTACACCATCAAATACCGCCCGGGGAAGGATAACCTGGTCGCCGACGCCTTATCGAGGCCGGCCACTTGCGCGGGGGTTGTAACTTTGGAGGGACTGCGCGCTTTGCACGGCACTATGTGTCATCCCGGGGTGGCGCATTTCGTGCATTTTGTGCGCAGTGGTAATCTGCCGTACTCGATTGAGGACATCCGCCGGATCTGCCGTGATTGCACTATCTGTGCGGAGCTCAAACCGCGTTTTTACAACCCTCCTACGGGGACGCTGGTTAGGGCTACTAGACCGTGGGAGCGATTGGCGATGGATTTCAAAGGGCCGCTGCCGGTGTCGAGTAACTCTCGTTATCTGCTCACTATCGTTGATGAGTATTCGCGATTCCCCTTTGCTTATACGTGCGGGGATATGTCGGCTGCCACGGTTATACGGTGCCTACAGAATTTGTTTTCTATGTTTGGGTATCCGGCCTACGTGCACACCGATCGGGGTGCGGTGTTCCTGTCTCAGGAGGTGAGGGGCTACTTGCTCCAAAATAATGTCGCTTCGAGCTACACCATCCCGTACCGGCCCCAGGTGAATGGGCAGATCGAACGCTTTAATGGGATTATATGGAGGGCCGTCATGCTAAGCCTCAGGACCCTTGGCCAGGGCCTCGATAAATGGGCGTGGTCGCTACCTGCGGCTCTAAACTCGATCCGGGCTCTCCTATGTACAGCCACCAACCAGACTCCTCACGAAAGACTGTTCCACCACCCTAGAAGCTCGGGTAGTATCCAATCTTTACCCAGCTGGCTCACTGAGCCGGGGCCGGCCTATCTCAAACGGGCGGTTCGCGCTAGCAAGTACGACCCCTTTGTTGATAAGGTGCGGGTACTCCAGGCCAATCCCGAGCATGCTCGAGTGATAACGGCAGACGGACGCGAGTCTACTGTCTCTGTACGCCATCTCGCCTCTTGTGGGGTCGAGGACAGGGATATCGACGAACCAATCTACGAGTCTATGGACTCTACCGAAGCTTCCTCTATGGAACTACTGCTGTCGCTTCCGTCGTCGCCTACTCCCTTGCCTGATGGCTCTGGGGTGCCCCCTCCGACACCCACCTCCGGCAGCTATTCTGACGCGGGGGACTCCGGGCTTGGGGACGCCGTACCCGGTAGTCTCCGGACACGAACTGGCAGGGTAGCTCGCCGCCCCGACCGCTACGGGTGGACCGACTGACATGGATTGACGTACCCCATTCGATTATTCCTGACGCTTGCTTGCGACCTGCCTAGCGGCAGTATAGTTTTAACGGCGGGGAGAATGTAGTGAAATTATACTGAAGGTGAACCCGGGAGTGCTCGCTTATCCCACTAAAGGGGTGTCTATAAGACCCGGGACAACCGCGACGCAAGGACACTCCAGCGACACTTACTGTGACATATAGTCCTGTAGTTTGAATGGTATGTACGCACCTATATGCTGGACTTGCTTGCTTTGCCTATTGATATCGGTCATTTCCCATGTAATACTCCGATTCTGATGTCTATTGCATGAATGTATTTTACAGGATGTTACCACAGATCTAAATGATATTAAACCTACCCAAGGTACAAGTCGTGTCTGTGGTTGATTTTCACGACAGAACTCACTCACACGAATAGGGAATTGCAGATTGGATTGGCTGGAGGGAGAGGAAGGTGGGACCACAAGGCTGGAAGGTTTGGCAGGGCGGCACAGCAAGCAGATCCTCTCCGGGCTGGAAGCGAGCAAGGCGGCGGTAGGCACACGTGTTCTCGTTGCACGCGGCAAGGGGTGGTTGTCGCTGCATGCCTCGGGCTCCCTCGGTCATCTGCTCGTGGGGGCTCTCCTCCCACGGGTTATATAGCCACACCCTACCAAGCTATGACCACACCTTACCAAGCCGTGCCCACCGAGTCCTGGTTGGGCGCAAGGGCTTCCTGGCTCCACCTCCTGAAGACGATGGGCCGGCCACGCCCTTCTCCCCTGAGTTGACCGCGTGCGTAATGGAGTCTTGGGGTGAAGAAAACCGCCCAAAGCAGTGGTGGCGAACGCCGCAGAAAACCGCCCAAAGCAGTAGTGGCGAACGCCGCCGTACTGGCGCTTTGAAGAGGCCATGGGGGTGTCGGAGGGATCTATCTTATTTCATTTCGGTGCAATGCAGGGTCAACTGGTGGGAAACAGAGCCTTAAACTACATAGAATAAGAAATAACTATTTAGAAGGGTATATGATTTTCTACGTGCATGCGATGGATTAACTAAGGGGACGGACGACCTTTGATCTTTACACTTAAATGGAGGTATTTACAAGAATCATGACACTATTTACAGAGGGTGATATTTACAACAAAGGATTCTCAAATCCGCAACACTGCACCCTCATCCTCCAGGCATGTCCCGGGCCTATAAAACTTTAACTTAGTGTGACACGTAGGTGTAGTTCCCTCTACAATTAACCTGACCCTCTGTGCGACAGTTTTAAAACACAAATAAGTATGTCCCTCTGCTGCATTGCACCCTACCTAACAGATTCACGCCCACAGGATAACCGAATTGCGGAATTGTTCTCAAACTACACATGAACGGTGGGGAGCATTATTTACAAGTGACGTTACATTGGACTCTTTACAAAACGCAACCCAGGACCTGTGATTTTTCTTTGGGGGGGGGAGAGACAGCCGGCGCTGCATCGATGCACCAGCACCAAATAAAGAGCACCATAAAGCACCAGTCAGTGCACAGTCACCACAGTTCAAATAAAAACCAAAACCCTGTTGGTGGTCTTGTTCTTTGGCTCCCTCTGCTGGCCGTTGTTCTTCCTGATGTTGTCAACTTGTTCTTCTTGCTAGCGGCCTATTTGGTGGATATAAAAAGCACATAACGTGTCCATTTTTATTTATGGCCCACAGGGGCCGACTATGGGTGGTTCACCTGTGGGCTTGGTGCCACCTCACCGGGTCCGCAAGCAAGATCTTGGGCCATCGTGGCCGGTCCCAGCAGAGGGGCCATGCCCCAACCCATGGGGTCCATGAGTGGTGCTCAGCCACAGACATGTGGTCCATAAGTGGTGCGTGGATGCAGGCAGCTGGTTGCAAGGATTCGGGCACACCGACGCGGCCCTTCGCACGCTCCCCTCGGTGCCCAGAGAGCACGATCCATGGGTCGGGGAAGGAAGACAGAGAAGACAGGTGAGTGAGGGGTAAGGTCACAAGGGTACACATCCACGAAGGCAATGCAGAGTGAGGTGCGTCTGGAGACTGAGCGGAGAAAAGCTCGTCCCTACCGTACGTCACCCCCCCTGTTACCTACTCTACCCTTACCCTTACCCCATATGTACACAAAAAAAACCTACACATTACCAATTCGTTGCTACTGTCACGTCTTCCCCATATTTCCCCTATACCAAATTCGTCACAATCCCATTGTCTAAAATTTGCCATCACCAATTCATCATCAATCCTCATAAGGAGGGAGAGATGGAACATCAGCACAATGTCACACCCACGTCATGATGCGTCTCACAATCCAAAACATTTGCACAAAAATAATAAAAACATGGCATGGTGTGGAGTTTTGTCACCTCAGGTGAGTGGATGTAGATGGTGCGAGGAGATTTCAATCCTAACTATCCTCTAAATGACTTTAATACACTTTACACTACCCGGGGTCTTTCCCTGCCAATTCATTGGCCATCTTACTCTCTGCGGTTTTAAGAACCAAATTCCCATTGACCAAACTGTGGTGCTTCATCAATTTGGGGTCTCACTCCCCCGATTCAACTCCCTGTGCCTTTGCACAATTCCAGGACTGGGTCGTGTGGCTCTCCCAGCAGGTCTACCCACCTGCACACCTCCACCACTGCAGTTGCCTCCGAGCTTTCCTGCTCCTTACCCTAACCTATCTACCTGGGGAAGGCCCTTTGGCGCTCTCCCCACTCGGTGCCCTCTCTGGCACTGGGCTACCCGGGTCCGTCCTCCGGATCCTCGGGCCCCATCCACAACTCTACCGGCTCCCAGAGCCCACCTGCGGCCTCACCTGGCCGACATCCTAACAGTGGCGGAGTGCCCATTTAACTACACATACTAACAGGCCACACGCCCAGCCATTTCCACGTCACTAATGCACCCATCCAAACACCATTCTTCCACCACGCACCACAGATGCCAATATCCAACCACAATTTACCTACTCCCTCTACCTAACTCTTAAACTACCCTCCCCGGGTATTCGTGATAGGGGTCCACTTATCCCCCATTCACACCTTCGCACCATCCACTCCACTCCACAGTTTCCACCATACTCACTCCACACCATCCATTCCATACTCCCTATATTCCATACTCCATGTATTCCACACAACCATTCTCCATACACCTGTATTTGCACACCTGTGCCATCATTCCTACACCTGGTGCTTCCTGCACCCTCCTTCCTCCCAGGCCTCTTCAATCAATACAATACAATGCACAACCACAATTGTTCCTCATACACTGCTCCATACACTTCCGATTCTCAAACACACGGCATCATCTGATCTACCTGGTTTCCTTCTAACTTGGTGCTCCCCGTCTTCCCTTTAAACTACGCACATCCCACGTCATTAACAACCATTCTAACCTCTCTATGTCCCCGACTACCTGTCCAATGTCGCTACTTACCTCTACCGTTACCTATGGTCATCTCTAGGTCCCTATACATTATCCTAACCCTCCCTCGGCGAGCTTTCACTGCCAAACCCCATAAAACTATAGCTCATGTGCCCCATTGTTTTGTGAGGGATGGCAGAGTTGCCATCCCACCACATCGAGCATCTCCCACTATCAATTTGGCCCATCCAATTCCTGCCAATCAAAATTTGCCAATCACTGCCAATCCTATTCACTATTCCAAAATTTCGAATCCAAAACACTATCATCATCACAGTCCACTATATCTGAGCCTCAGTGCATCGTTACATCAATAAACTCGGCTTCGCAAAGCCGAGCAATTAATTCAGGTGTTTTGGTCGCCTGCAGGTTGAATCCGTCCGGCATTCGGTTCAGGGGAGGCGGTTTGGTCGGGCCGAGATTCCACGCACCATCTCGGCGCGGATCCTTGCAGCCTCCGGCCCGATGGCTCAATCTCGCCCGGTCGGAACCCCATCAACGCAAGGGGGCGCCGCTCCGATCCCTCTTACCTGCCCTCGAACCGGACAGGTCGCTTTGCCCGGGAAAGCCCGGACTCGACCGTGCGGGGCGGGGCCCGGCCCGAATTGGGCGCGACACTTCGAAGAGAAGCGATGCAGCACCGACCCGTGCCGAGCCTCGCATCCAACAAAGCGCACCGCGCCCCGAGTGCTCGCATCGGCTATCCGTTGCCCTAAACGCTTCCCCGTTTAACGTTGATGCCTTACTCGCATACACGACCCTTTTCACACTCACCAAACCCGGCATCCCAACGCCGCTCGTATATCCCACACACTTTGTCACAGCACTCGCTCGTGTATTCTCCCCTCGCACAAACTCAGGTCTACTCATAACGCTCACATACTCTTTTGTGCACTCATCCTCACTTTCACACTCTGTTGTGCACTCATCCCCACTTCCAGTAACACACTCGCGCTCCGACGCCATTCGTACACGTGCACCGTTCATCTTCACACACCTTTTCTTCACACGTGCGCCATTCGCTTTAACACAGCACACAAAGGACCTTCCACGAACGCCCCGGGTGCTTTCGCGATCCCAAGCGCACAAAAAATCCTTTCGTGCCATATACAGTCCGACTCACCTGGGCGCTTCCTCTTCCTCGTTCCTTCACCACCACCTGCAAATCTTTAAAAGGATTAAGCACAGCATCAAGGTGTGAGCACGGACTTTGCACATTATCCATTCCTTCCTCCAATTCCCGGGCTACCTCCGTCGTCTTTTCAATTTCAACTATACCCATTATTTCTTTGTTCACCTCGACGACCGTTGGCTTTAATAAAATTCCCTCTACCTCAGTGGTCGCCGGCCTTCCCATACCCCGAGTCGCGATCTCTACACCCGTCATTTTACCCGCGCTTTCCTCCGCCTCGCTCAACCAGCGCTTCTCGACCTGCTTTACCTCGTTGTGTATCCGTGCGCCCTTCCCGCTCAACCTGCGGTCAACCTCCCTCTCCAATGCTTTTATTTGGTCACCTATTGTGGTTTTAAACCCTTCAATTTGATTTCCCACCTCCTTTTTCAATTCCTCAATTTGGTTTCCCAATTGCTCCCCTTGGATATCTATTTTACCATTCATTTTATTCATGCCAATATTCACTTCCCGAATTTATTTGGTGGACTTGTCATTCATTTGCCTGATTTCCGACATGAATTGTGCCATTAACGCTTGCATGTCCCCAGCCCTTACTTGCGCAGCGGGCGCGGCCCTCGTCGCCGCGTGCGAAGCGCCGCTATTTTGTCCCTCTGCAACCCCCTCTACTGTGCCCTCATCGGATCCCTCCATTACCAATTGTACTTCTCCTTCCCTGGGGTCCTGGGTTAATATTAACCCTTTTATTTCCCGGGCGGATTTGTCCCCCACTTCTCCCATTTCTGCCCTTAATTTGGCCCTCTGCATTTCTACAGATGCTCGTAATTGCTCTATGAGTAAATGCAGGTCCCAACCCGCTGGTACCGCGGGCTTGGCTCTTGTTGCCACCTGCGAGCCGCCGCCATTTTGTGCGCCTCCCACCTCATGCGAGGCGCCGCCATCTTGTGTGCCGGAGACCTCCGCTACCACATCCTCATTGCTCTCCTCCTCTCTCTCCCCCATATACATTTCCCTGGGGTCCTGGGTCGACTCTACCCCCCCCTTCTAACTCACCCACCGGCATCCGGTCGCCTTGACCATCCATGGCACGATTTTAAATTTGGATGTGTTTAATAAAATTTTAGCCACTCGTAATTTGAGTGCGCTAAGCGCACTTCAGGTCCGAATCTCGCTCCTGACACCAATTGTTACGGATCTCAACGTCGGCCCTTTTTCCCCTTACCAAGGGGGGATTAGTCCCCTTGTCTGCAACTGACCGACGTGAGTCCTGAAGCTGCCCAGCTCCCTCCAGAGAGGCAGGTGAGCAACCTCGTTCGAGACCGCGGACAAGATGTTATTTGCCGAGCGGATTAGCAGCCGCGGCTCGAACCATTAACAATTACTAGACCCGATTCTGAACGTTGGCCAAAATCGCGCCACAGGTACTCAATCGAGAAATCACTAAAGCGATCAGATGAGAGGAAACCAGAAGGTAAGGAAGAACAAATATAATTTATTACTACTATTTACAAGACCAAAGAAACCAAGGAAGAAGGAAAAATACAAAAATAAAGACAGAAGCAGAGGGAGACACAGTGCATATATTAACTTATACAAGCTTACTTATACCCAGGACAATACAGACAGAACGAACTCACTCACACGAATAGGGAATTGCTGATTGGATTGGCTGGAGGGAGAGGAAGGTGGGACCACAAGGCTGGAAGGTTTGACAGGGTGGCACAGCAAGCAGATCCTCTCCGGGCTGGAAGCGAGCAAGGCGGCGGTAGGCACATGTGTTCTCGTTGCACGCGGCAGGGGCTGGTTGTCGGTGCACGCCTCGGGCTCCCTCGGTCATCTGCTCGTGGGGGCTCTCCTCCCATGGGTTATATAGCCACGCCCTACCAAGCCATGACCACACCTTACCAAGCCGTGCCCACCGAGTCCTGGTTGGGCGCAAGGGCTTCCTGGCTCCACCTCCTGAAGACGATGGGCCGGCCACACCCTTCTCCCCCGAGTTGACCGCGTGCGTAATGGAGTCTTGGGGTGAAGAAAACCGCCCAAAGCAGTAGTGGCGAACGCCGCAGAAAACCGCCCAAAGCAGTAGTGGCGAACGCCGCCGTACTGGCGCTTTGAAGAGGCCATGGGGGTGTCGGAGGGATCTATCTTATTTCATTTCGGTGCAATGCAGGTCAACTAGTGGGAAACAGAGCCTTAAACTACATAGAATAAGAAATAACTATTTAGAAGGGTATATGATTTTCTACGTGCATGCGATGGATTAACTAAGGGGACGACCTTTGATCTTTACACTTAAATGGAGGTATTTACAAGAATCATGACACTATTTACAGAGGGTGATATTTACAACAAAGGATTCTCAAATTCGCAACAGTATAATACATAGTCCGTCCATCCATCCGTCCAAACATCCAATCAAAAACCACAGTTCGGCTATTTAGCATATTGATATCATGGCAATAATCCTGAATGTCCTTGGGTGGTGGAGGCCCCGGGACACGCTTTGGGTGGTGGAGGCCCCGGAGCACGCTTTGGGTGGTGGAGGCCCCGGGATATGCTTTGGGTGGTGGAGGCCCCAGGGCACGTTTTGGGTGGTGGAGGCCCTGGGGCACCCTTTGGGTGGTGGAGGCCCCGGGGCACGCTTTGGGTTCTGGAGGCCCTGGGGCATGCTTTGGGTGGTGAAGGCCTGGGGCACGTTCTGGGTGCTGGAGGCCCCTGGGAATGTTTTGGGTGGTGAAGGCCCCAGGGCACGTTTTTGGTGGTGAAGGCTCATCCAAAGAAGGCAAAGCATTTAATCACAGCTCCCCACACCCACTACAGTCCAACCGCCATCTTGCCGCCTGCCCCTGGGTGGTCCCACCCCCGCACGGAAGCCCAACCCCACCCCCAATTGGGGGCAACTGCCCGTCACTATAAAGCACAATGTGCTACATATGTGGACCCATCTTCCAGTCACTTCCAGAGGGTGTTGAACGCCATTCTTTCCTCCAGGGCTTCAATCAGGTGGTACCTTCAATCAGAGGTCACGTCTCTTCAAAGCTGTCCATGCGCGCAAGCTTTCAAAGTTAAGTAATTTTTCACAATTGTGTTTTTGTCGAAACTGTATCTTTCTTTCGGTGTGTGTACCTATTGGTTGTCTTTAATAGGAATCTCGGTGTTGGTTTTTCATACCTGTATCCAGAATCGTCGGTCAGTTTGTGTCGCGTATTCTGAGGCCTAGTGTAGTAGGCTACCGTTGTCCGACCTTGGCTTGAGGCTTTGTTTTTGTCTCAGCAGTTCTTCGATTGCGCTGCAATTACTTTCAGTCCCTGTTTTTCCTGGTCTTTTCACCCCATACTTCCTTGTTTTAAAATCTCAACTAACAAAAAAAAACCAAAAAAATATTTCCTTCTCTGTTCTTATCCGTTTGTTCGTTCTTATTTGTTCATTCGTTCTTCGACCACGTTGTTCGTGATCACGTGATCACATTGTTAAAAAATGTTTTCACTGTCCCCTGAAGAACTGTATTCTGTCGTATACTATAACACCTTTTTCTTCTTCTTCTATAAAAGGATGCTTTCGACTTGCTCACCAAATCTATTCATTCCAAAAAAAAATTCCATCTCTTTCATACATTCCCTAAACTCTCCAGCACTCCACACATCCTTCAGCGTCCTCAAACGTATTTTTGACTCGAAGGTCTCAAGAAACTCATTTTGCAATAAATGTTCGTTTCCCATTTATCGTACACTTTTCAAAATCCAATCTCACCCCTCCCCTCCAAATCTTCCCCATCACCCCTCCCCTCCAAAACGTCCCCATCACCTCTTCCCTCCAAAACTTCCCCATCACCCCTTCCCTCCAAAACTTCCCCATCACCCCTCCCCTTCAAAACTTCGCCATCACCCCTCCCCTCCAAATCGACCCCCTTGCCCCTCCCCTCCAAATCTTCCCCATCACCCATCTCTTTCAAATCTACCCCCTTGCCCCTCCCCTCCAAATCTTCCCCATCACCCATCTCTTTCAAATATTCCCCCTAGCCCCTCCCCTCCAAATCTTCCCCATCACCCATCCCTTTCAAATCTTCCCCCTTGCCACTCCCCTCCAAATTTTCCCCATCACCCCTTCCCTCCAAACTTCCCCATCACCCCTCCCCTACAAAACTTCCCCATCACCCCTCCCCTCCAAAACTTCCCCATCACCCCTCCCCTCTAAATCTACCCCCTTGCCCCTCCCCTCCAAATCATCCCCATCACCCATCTCTTTCAAATCTTCCCCCTTGCCCCTCCCCTCCAAATCTTCCCCATCAGCCATCCCTTTCAAATCTCCCCCCTTGCCCCTTCCCTCCTAAACTCCCCCCACACCCCTCCCCTCCGAGACTCTCCCTCGCTCCTCCCCTCCTAGAATCCCCTCTCACCCCTCCTCCTCAAAGCGTCCTCCCCGCTTCTTCCCCCTTCCAACTTTCACCTTCATCTCCCTCAACCTTCTGCCTCACTCTTCCCCCTCCTCAAATAACACCTCACTGCGCCTCACCCAATCACAATCAAACCTTTTGTTCGCCCCATTCTTCCCTTTCTCCAAGCTATTCTGAAATCTCTGACACACCTTCAACAGCTCTCCCTACCTCTTCCTCCTATTCCACATCTTACCCTCCGCTCCCCCCCCCCCCCCCCGTTCTGTATCCGATGCTCCCCCTTCCACTGCTTTAACAGTATGGACCACAAACATCAGGGGCCTTCGCTCAAACTTGACAGATCTCTCCATACAGGTTGCTTCTGACAAACCAGACGTGATCTGCTTAACAGAAACTTTCCTCCTTCATAATGTCTCTGATTCCTTGGTATCTCTCCCAGGTTACTCCCTCCTCCGGTATGATAGACCTGAGCCTCGTCCTGGAGTTGGGGTTGCTATCTTTATTTAAAAAACTCTCTACCTCACTCGCCCTGCACTGCCCTCTCTCCACCCCACCGCCAGGAATACCTTTGGCTACGGCTTCCCCTTCGCTCCCACCTTTTGTTCATATGTGTGTTGTACCGTCCACCAAACAGTGATGACTCCATCTACATCTCGCTGTCTGATAATATGGACCAACTTATATCTACCCATCCCAACTCTCTCTTCCTCATATGTGGTGATTTCAATTGTCACCATGCCAGTTGGCTGGGTGTGGGTACCTCTCTCACCAGCCATGGCTCTTCAGAAAAGGACTTCTGTGACTCACTGGGACTGACACAATCTGTCAATTTCCCGACCCGGATCTCAGTCAACGGAGCAGCTTCTCTTCTGGACTTGGTTATGACTAACTTCCCTGAAAATGTTTGCTGCTCTTCTTCGGCTCCAATCGGCTCATCTGATCATGTGCTTGTTAAAGTGGACATCTCTCTGGCCATTCTCAGAGAGCCTCCTCAGCGATGACGAGTCTGGCATTTCACTCAGGCCAACTGGCATGGTCTTCAAGCAGCCATCAATCATCTGGACTGGTCTCCCATCTCTACCGCCTCTGACATCAACTCATCCTGGGAATTCTTCCAAAGTAAATTGCTCTCTCTCTCATGCACAGATTTATCCCATCTCGTCTTCAGTTGTCATACCCTTCCTCCCGTCCATGGTACACGGAATCTTGTGGTCAGGCTATTGCCCAGAAACAACTTGCTTACGTCTCCTGGAAAGCAAATCCAACGGAAGGAAATCTCATTTCCTTTCACAAAGCCCGAAACAAGTGTGTGTCCACCCTCACGAGAGCCAGGAAACAATATCTCTCCGTTCTCAGGACCGAACTCTCTTATCTGTCTCCCTCTTCAAAATCCTGGTGGTGTCTGGTCAAATCTGTTTTGGTGTTTGTTCCCCCTCCATCCCCTCCCTCACCTCAAACGGCCACACGGCTGACTCCGCACGTGAAGAAGCTGAATGCCTCAACTCTGTGTTTGCCTCTAAATCTTGTGTCCCAAACCCATCCCTCTCTGTACCCACCGTACCCAGTCATACCCAGCTGCTCCTGGACTCTGTGTCCTTTCCTCCTGACAAGGTGGAAAAGTTTCTGTCAACCCTCGACTCTGATTTTGCAACTGGACCTCCGGCATCAGCCCACGGGTCCTAAAATCCTGTTCTTCCGCTCTTTCACTCCCTCTCTCTGTTCTCTTCACCCTCTCTTTTGCTCAAGGTCATCTGCCATCTGCTTGGAAATCTGCCAACATCACTGCTTTGCACAAAAAAGGTGCAAAAACAGATCCCAGCAACTACAGACCAATCAGCCTTCTCCCAATTATCAGCAAAGTCATGGAATCTATCATTGCTTCAGATATGAAATCTTTCCTCTTCTCCAATGGCTTGATCTCTGATCATCAATTTGGTTTCAGACCTGGTCACTCTACTCTGGACATGCTGCTTCTGCTTTCTCAACAATGGATGGAGGTCCTCAATGCCAAACAGGAAATTGGAGCTGTCTCCCTTGACATATCACATGCCTTCGATACGGTCTGGCACCCCGCTCTGCTCACCAAACTCTCCTCTTTTGGTATCCATGGAAATCTCCATGCATGGCTGGCGGACTTCCTCTCTAGTCGTAGTCAACGTGTGGCCCTGAATGGGTGTCTCTCATCTCCTCTTCCTGTTCAGGCTGGAGTTCCCCAAGGCAGTGTTCTGGGCCCTGTGCTTTTTCTGGTCTTCATCAATGATCTCTCTGACTCTCTTGAAAATCCTCTCTATCTCTTTGCTGATGACTCTACTCTCTGTCGCTCCATTCTTCATCCCTCAGATCGGCAGTCTGCAGCCTCCTCACTCTCTGCAGACCTGGACAAAATCACAGACTGGGCAAACAAGTGGAACATGTCTTTCAATCCTGACAAATCTCACACTCTTCCGATGTCTCTCCGAAAAGACCGACTGGACAACCGTCCCATCCACTTTCTGAATAATCCTCTCCAAGAAGTTCTGTCACTCAAGCTTTTGGGTCTCACTATCTGCCATGATCTTTCCTGGGAAAACCACATTTCAAATCTAGCCTCCAAAGCCAGTCGCCGACTGGGCATCCTCCGTCGTGCGAAGTCCTTCCTTGGCACACCTGAGCTCCTCACCACATACAAGGCTTTCATCCGCAGCTCAATGGAATACTGCTCTCCCCTCTGGGCTGGTGCTCATGCCTCACACCTAGCTCGTCTTCACGCTGTTGAAACGAAAGCATTCAAAATCATTGGAATCTCCCGCGATGAAGCTAACTCTAAGGGCCTCTCACTCACTCACCGCAGGCAGGTTGGTGGTCTTTCCGTCTTCTACCGACTCCTCTCTGGCCTTGCCCCCCAGCTCTCTCTGGGCTCTGTCCCGCAAATATTCCTACAGGTCGCACAAGATCTGCCTGCAACCCTCTTATGGTTAAACTGCCAAAATCAAGACTCTCTGCTCACCTTCACTCCTTCATTCCTCTTTTCTCCCGCCTCTGGAACAAACTCCCTCACTCTCTTCAATCCCACTCCACCCTTCAGGTCTTTAAAACAGCTGTTCACCACCATCTCTTATCTTCCCCCATCCAAAACCTTGATCTTTTCTACCCCCGCTAATTTCACCCCAATTCCACTTTTTTGAAATACCAACTTCTGTCCTGGAAGTCCTTGGTGTCCTTTTGTTTTATACTTCTCTCCCCCCCCCCCCCCTTCCCACGCCTCCTCCCCCCAAGCCCTCTCCCTCCCACACATCTCCCTGCTCTCAAATGTTGTGTTTGTGTGCTTCCCCTTCTCTCCCCATCTTGTCTTCCGCTCCCTCTTTTTATATATTTTGTTTGTCTTGTTGATTTGTTTGTGAAGTAAATCTTAGCTCTTTCACGAGCCTCGATTCAGTATACAAAAAAAAAAAAAAAAAAAATCCCCTATCTTCATCCACAATGTGTATTACCGGTACCCTATTTAATCTCTAACATGTAGGTTACTGTGTTTCCTTCCTTCCCTCCTTGCACTCTTCTCCTGTTCGTTCACCTCCTTGCTTATTGTGTTATAATAGTTATCCTGCTGCCGAATTGTCGACTTGCTCTGCAATGAACCTCCATCTTGGGAGAAAAAGAAAATGCCAGACAAGTTTGTTTGTCAGAATTACGTCACACGTAAATTTCTATTTTGTCTTCACGTACCGGATCATTGTGCTGTCATGATGGTGTCAACACATAAGGAGAGGGCATCGTTTTAATGATGTATAAACAGCACATGTTCGACTTAAAGATGAAGGTACTGGCTAATCCATGAAGGCCATTTAATGGCTACTCCTTATCAATGCATCTCGGAGCCAGCAGAGACTTTCGGAATAAAATTATGCATCAATAATGTGAATATAAGGTACCGTGAAATGGGGTGAATAGGGACAGCAAGGTGAATTTGGAAACAAACTGAAAAAAAGTTTGGAAACTTTTTTCGCTGAAAATTGATAACCATACTGATTTGTTGATATTTGGGTTGAAAGTGTTCTCTTGTTTTTTTATAAAGCAACTTATAGTCCCTATTAACCCCATATATGGGTTAAATAGGAATAAATAGGATTTTTATGGCTGTCCCTATTCACCCCGTTTTACGGGTGAATAGGGACAGTCACTAATACAAAAAAAAAGAATAATCAAGAAACAATCCTGAGTTTCCAACTTATTGCTAAATTGATAGCTCAGATGGATGCACATAATATACACCCATAATATAAACCACGGTGCCAATGAAAAAAAATATGGGATAAAAAGTTTCTCCAAACTGTCCCTATTTCTTGATTATTATTATTTTGTATTAGTGACTGTCCCTATTCACCCGTAAAACGGGGAGTTCTTTCTTGAAGGGGGGGAGTGTTACATATTTATGTGAATGTATGTGGATTACCATTCAGGTCTTTGCTTATCCGTGTGTAGTATATTAAGGGTTGTTGTGATTGGAGGGTGAGGAGCCCTTTGGAACCAGTGGCCGGAAACGGAAGTGGCCGGAAACGGAAGAAGAAAAGACACGAGGAGAGAAAAGGAGGGGATTCTTCTTCCTCGCCCCGCGACGACGAGAAGGTGGAATCGACCTTGCGCTGCGCGGAAAACAGGGGCGTTCCGAAACCCGTTTGGCGAGAGGAGTTACCTGGCCGCGTAATTACCTTTAGACACGTGAAGTCCCCGTGAGTTCGTGCACGGAACGTACGGGTCGCACTTTGGAGCCTCGCACGCGGTACAAACCACGCTCGGTTTTCCCCGTCTACAAGGCCGCGTACGGGTCGCACGTCGAACCTCGCACGCGGTGAAAAACCGCGTTTGGGTTTCGCCCCGTCTACAAGGACGCGTACGGGTCGCACGTTGAGCCTCGCTCGCGTTGCAAACCGCGTTTTGGTTTGGCCCCGTTGCTTGGCAAGGAGGTGCGCTGCAACAGCTGTCCCCGGTACGAGACGGCACGTTGGAGCACGTCCGCCCGGGGTTCGTTCAACCGCCCGAGTGCGGTGACGGTGACTATCCTCTTGGTCAAGAGGGGCCCAGAGACATTGTGCGGGACCGAGACCAAAAGGGTTTCGTGAGTACTCACCGGGACACACATGTATAAGATGGCCATCTTAATCATTGGGAATTGATTGTGAATTGGGAATTGGTGAGGATTATGTATTGTTGATTGCTCGGGGAAAATCTCCGTGGTTGTGTCATTGAAATATTGTTGATGGTTGTGTCATTGAAATTGTTTGGTATCATTACCCTTGAAATATATTCTTGAACGTCAGTTGTCTCTTGGGTGAAATTCATATGGCTTGCGTGGCGAAAGCGCATATATAATACAGCTTTCTGGCGAAGTTCCTCTCACGGTCCGGGGGTCACTGAGACCAGGTATTCACCGAGGGGACCACGTAACACATGGTTCTTGATTGGGTCATTCTGTAGTCGTTTCAGTAGTTTCTCAGAGCGATAGTTCGAGTTCTCATACCCATGCCGTTTCAGTTCTTCAACATAGAGCAAGCACAAGGAAGATAGCCGTAGGATCTCATTCTGCTGGACAGCATGAGTTTGAATGTGCTCCAGTACCGAGACGAGTGCCTTGTTGTGGGCGGCTGACATGCGAGCATGCTCGGTATTAATTGCTCTTTCGGATCTACAAATCCCGCGCTCGTAGTTAGCGAACGCTGTGCGGAAAGCTCTCAAGCATGATGGATGGTGTTTGGCCTCGACAGCAAAGAGGTCTTTGTTTTTCACCCGTCGATGAAGTCGAACTAGACCCATTTTCTCGGCCCGTGATTCGATTTGCTCCCATGCATTTTTTTTGTTCTTCCAAGATGAGAAGACTTCCACTCGCTCAGTTTTGCGATCACCATCTTTGATCTCTACTTTGTCACAGAAAATGCACTCTGGTGGGAAGATGGGTCCAGCGGAACCCGCTGAAGACAATTCACGAGGGGAGTGATGCCATTGCGAGGTTGATGCTTCTGGTTCTGTATCACCTCCCAGACGAATGAGGTTGCCAGTAAAGTGCTGATAACACTGACGGTGATACCCAACACTTTCCAGATCATCGGGGAGAGTTGTAGGAATCTGGTCGCATACTGATTGCATACGATATGGGGACTCATGTGATTGATAGAGACGTTGGTCCCGGATATTATGAAGTTGCTGTAGTTTTTCACTTGCAGTTCCTTTGATTTTACTGAGGGGTGTAAAACTATCATGATCAGACGTGGATAGCACATGAAGGATGCATGTAGGCGGGGAGTGTTTGGGGGCTGCAGGATCTGCGCTCTGGTTACGTTTTCTTTTGGGCATGATGGCTTAATGTCCACTTCTATCACCACTGCTTATCTGGAATGGGAAAGAGAATGGGAAAGAGAAGTTACATTGGTGAAAGTATTGCCCTAAAAAAACACTAAAAAAACCCTCTGTCAACTTATCTGCAATATTGGCTGAGATACAGCTAAAAATCCAATTTTCGGTAATGTCGACACTTTAGAATTTACATATTTACATGCCAAGGACATGCATAGTTACTTCAGGAATGGTCTTTTAATGATCCTTGACCCTCAAAACATGGGTCTAGACACCTTAATTGTGTAGTTATGTGCAATATTAGCCGATATATGCCAAAAAAGTGATTTTTCGGTAATGGCGGCACTAATTTGCATACCGTACTGTCATGGATATTCCGACCAGGAACACAATAAGTTTGGTCCATGTCTACAATGTTCTTTAGGAAGGGTGAAAAACGTAAGGCAATAGCTTTGGAAAAGATCTTGTAATCAGTACATAGTAATGATATTGACCTCCACTGGGAGATGAGTAAAGGGTCGCCTTTCTTTGGAAGCAAGGTAAGTACTGCTCTTCTGCAGCTCAGCGGGAGTTCCTTCTTTTTGAGGCTTTCCTGGAAGACTGATAGCAGTTCAGGGCCAATTAGGTCCCAGAAAGATTCGAAAAATTCTGATGGTAGACCGTCGATGCCAAGTGATTTTCCTTTGCCAAGGCTCTTTAATGCGATGGAGAGTTCCTCAAGTGTGAGTGGTTTCTCCAGGCTCTGTCTTTGCTCTGGGGTTAAGGTGGAAACACCGTCAAATAAGTGAGAGACACAATTTAGGTCAGCTTCTTTTGTTTTGTAAAGGTTGGAGAAAAAGAGTCTAGCTTCCCTCTTGATTCCTTCAGGGTGAGTGATGACAGAATTGTCAGGGCATTTTAGAGCAGTAATTTGGGGGTGAGGAACCTTAGATTCAAAATCAAAGAAGTATCGGGTTGGCGTGTCCAAAAGATTGAGCTGCTGAAACCGTAATCTTTTTAATGCCCCTTGGGTTTGGTTCTCAATTATTGTATTAAGGAAAGCTTTCTTTTCTTTCAGTCTCAGTTCTTGTTGGGGAGAAGAGTGAGTTTTTTAATTTGTTTGAATTTGTAGAATTTCCTTTTCTAAAGTAGCCTTTGTTCTACATTCCTCTTGTGTTCTTAGGAAACAAAATTGTTGACAAAATCCTCTACATTGGGCCTTTATGTTGTCCCACCACAAACGCTGATCTGTAAACTGGTGTTTTTGATTTAATAGAAAAGACCATACGTCTTCGAAAGCAGCCCTAAAGGAGGGGTTTTCTAAGATGGTGACATTAAGCTTCCAGAAAGAATGGCGATTCAAGGACAGATGTGAGTGGTAATTCACAGTAATTAAATGGTGATCTGAAAAACCAGAGGGCAAAATTCCAGTGGTAGGGGAGAGATTAAAAAATGGTGAATTTATATAGATCCGGTCGAGCCTAGCTAGGGATACTTGGTTGTTTGTGATCTTGCTCCAGGTAAATTGATGCGTCGTGGGATTTTGTTGCCGCCAAAGATCCTGAAGCTTAAAATCCCTTATTATCTCTGCTAATAATTTAGCTGGTCCGGGATGGGGTTTCGCACCGTTCCTATCTAGGTTTGGTTGTGGAGTGCAGTTAAAGTCACCTGCCATTACAATACACCTGTGCAGGTCTATTTGCCTCATATAAGGCCCTAATCTAGCATAGAAGCTTTGCCGCTCCGTGCTATTTGAAGGGGCAGAAACGTTCAACAAAGTAAAATTTATGTTATTAATAACAAATTCTAGGGAGGCTAGGTGCCCTGGGATTATGTTTTTAAAGGAAAGTTTTGATGGATGGAAATGGGATTCAAAAGAAAGGCCACTCCCGCAGTTCGGGAATTGGAATCACTAAAAAAATTGGTCGTTTTCATCATCCGGTTCCATTCTGCATGGGATGCTGGCGTAGTGTGGGTTTCCTGTAAGAAAAGTACGTCTAATGTTTTCTGTAGTGCAAGGTTCACCACTTAGAGTTTGCGCAGCTGACTCGTGCCACCATTTATATTTAAGCTTCCAAAACTCATTTTTTTAGTTCAACTTTTGCTCTCACAATGTACTTTTTCAGCCTGCTACATTGGGCTTCTGTGAAATGGTGGTCGCTAGGCCGGCGGATGATGTTCCTTGCCATGTCGATAAACCCATGCAGGTCAGAAAAATGATCTCTAATGTCTATGTGTCTCTTTCTAAAAGTGTGGTTAAGGAATTTCAATATTTGGGCTGGTAAGACATTGGATTCACTTGTTGTAGGGAACTCCTCAATTTCGTAAGATTCCTCATCGGACATGTTGGAACCACTGTCTGGGAAACTTTCAATTCCTGGTTCTTGGGGCTCTGAGGTAACTTGTGCTGTGCAGGTGTCATCCTGCTCCATATTAATAGGAGCAGGAGGGGGTAGTGGAATTGAAGGAGCTTCGGGTAGTGGGAGGGGAGCTGGGGAAACCGTCACCGGTTTGACAGTTTGAGGTTCTCCATCAGTTTTACCAATGTGCTCAGGCATGTTATGTAAGACCGCCAGCACAGGTACTGCTGGGGTTAGAATCTTTTCATTGTGCTCAGAAATTTGGGTCGCTGGAAGTACGGTCAGGTTTTCTGCTATCACGTTTCCTCCTATTTTTACGGTTGGGTCTTGATGCACTTCGGCATCATTCACAGGACACGAAACAGCTTTACTTTTCCCTTGAGGAGGGATGTAATTTCCCTCCGTTGCATTGTGGGGGAAAGTCTCAGGTAAGGGCTGGGGATCTACATTCTCATGCATGAGCAGTTCGTACCGGTTGCTAGTAGTAGTTTGGTCGGACAGAGGCATTCCCGCAATGTTTGATTGAAAAACTACCACCTTTTCGTTACGAGGTGTAACTGAATCCTGGGGTGTTTTTCTCTTCCTTAATGAGGAAACAAGTGTAAACCCATCCCAGATGTTCATGTTCGCATTATCAGCGGTCGTTAAATTTGGTACGATGTCATCTGAGACAGTAGTTGGGGGAGTTTGCCCGTCAGTGTTGGGAGGTAGTGGGGGGTCTGAGACAGTAGTTGGGGTAGTTTGTCCGTCAGTGTTGGGAGGTAGTGGGGGGTCTGAGACAGTAGTTGGGGTAGTTTCTCCGTCAGTGTTGAGAGGTAGCGGGGACACAGTATTGTCCAGAGAGCCTGTCTGCTCGATCACAGATGGTGCAGTTCGGGGACAGAAATGTTTTAAATGTCCGAACTTTCCACAAGTGAAGCATTTTAATGTCTCGGTTGACGCATATACTTGGTAGTCGTGATCTTTTATACGGAATTTAATTACCACGTTTAATACTTTATCCACGTTGGATGTGGGAAGTACAATGTATGCCTGGCGTCGGAAAGACATGACGTGCTTCGCCTGTTCACTCCGACAGCCCAGCGGCAGCATCTTGATCTGGGACACGACTGTACCATAGCGCGATAGTTCCGCCAACAGCGACTCATTTTTTAGAAACGGGGGGACGTTGGATATGAGTATTTTAACAGCTGGGGTATCGTGTGGGGAAACTAAGTCGAAATGTCCATTGTCTGTGGACAAACCAGGCGCGACAACCTCATGCACGAGGCTTTCCTCGGCTAAAAAAACCACGATACGTTTATTCATTCGTGACGCTGCACGGATCTTTTCCATCCCAATAGCAATAACAATGTGTTCCACACTAACCTCATCGGGAGGAACGCACACCACGCCATGCTTCCGTGTGAGAGCTTCGAAAGCCTCATACGGGGAACGCGTCGACATTTTACTAATTCAAATTACCCGGACTAAGCCGAGTTGGGGTCGGGGGAAAAGGAAGGGGTCGGGGTCGGGGGAAAAAAGGGGAGGGGTCGGGTACAGTTTTCTGTAAAAGCAGGGGAAAAAAACCGCAAAGAAAGCGCCACTCGGCATGTACCAGCACGAGAAAACGAACGCGGTAAAACACACCTCTTAATGAGGAAAGGGGCGAAAACCCGTCGCAACTCCTTAGAGTGTCGATAGGAATACGACTCACCCGTCGACCTCACCGAAAGGCGTGGGCTCTCTCTCTCTCTGTATCTCAGAGGGAAAAATAGAAAAAGCTGGAAGAGAGAGAAACGAGACAGCAACACAAGCGAGGGATGTAATGGGGGGGGGGGGCAGAGCGAGGGATGTAATGGGGGGGGCGGGCAGAGCGAGGGATGTAATGGGGGGGGCGGGCAGAGGGAGGGCGGAACGGGCGGGGAGCTGGGGGATGTGGGGTTGTAGCAGCGGGTTGTTAAACTGGAGTGGTGGGGGCAGAGAAAGAGTAGCCAACGTGAGGATAAGAAGAAAAGTGGAAATGCAGAAGTTAAGACAAACAACAAGAAGGTTGGAGCAGCTCACACATGCACGGCTGCCATCTTGCCACGCCCAACAACTATCGGCCAGCAGGGAGAGAGAGAGAGAGAGAGAGAGAGAGAGAGAGAGAGAGAGAGAGAGAGACACAGAGACACAGAGAGAGACACAGAGAGAGACACAGAGAGAGAGAGAGACACACAGAGAGAGAGAGAGACACACAGAGAGAGAGAGAGACACACAGAGAGAGAGAGAGACACACAGAGAGAGAGAGAGACACACAGAGAGAGAGAGACACACAGAGAGAGAGAGAGACACAGAGAGAGAGAGACACAGAGAGAGAGAGAGAGACACAGAGAGAGAGAGAGACACAGAGAGAGAGAGAGACACAGAGAGAGAGAGAGACACACAGAGAGAGAGAGACACAGAGAGAGAGAGAGAGACACAGAGAGAGAGAGAGAGACACAGAGAGAGAGAGAGACACAGAGAGAGAGAGAGACACAGAGAGAGAGAGACACAGAGAGAGAGAGACACAGAGAGAGAGAGACACAGAGAGAGAGAGACACAGAGAGAGAGAGACACAGAGAGAGAGAGACACAGAGAGAGAGAGACACAGAGAGAGAGAGACACAGAGAGAGAGAGACACAGAGAGAGAGAGACACAGAGAGAGAGAGACACAGAGAGAGAGAGACACAGAGAGAGAGAGAGACACAGAGAGAGAGAGACACAGAGAGAGAGAGACACAGAGAGAGAGAGAGACAGAGAGAGAGACTTTTGTGTCCTTTTATTATAAAAGTATAAAAAACCCTTCACAAAGCAGTTGTAAACAGAGCAACCAGTTTAAAGAAACATTTGCATAAGGATCATAAATACACAAAAAAGGAGCAAAGGATATTTAAAAGAAACAGGCAAGTACAAAAATACTTTACAAACCAAATGTGAAAAAAACACAAACAATTTGAAAGGAAATGCTCATGCGAGAGCTATGAATACATCAAAAAGCAAAATTAAGCGTTTCGTTCCTCACAGAACAAATAACATTTTTAACACACCATCTATCATAAAATTCTTGTTCTTTTCCGTACTTGCTGCAATACAGGTACTCAAGAACTAATCAGGACTTTCAAGGTCAACAAAATATTACAAAAAGAAAATTCACCACCTTCCACCTTCTTTTTCCTTGTTTTGTAAATTGCCATTTTTCCTTCAGCAATCAAAAAGTTCGCTAAAGCAGTTTCAGACTTATGCACAGCAGAAATAGGATAACCACAAATAAATTCAACAAAAGAAAAGGAAAGCCCCATTTTCAAAATATTGGCATGCAAGAACTTAAACAAAGGAACAAGTCTTCTGCACCCAACATATGCATGATAAAGCGTTTCACGACTTTCACAAAAGGGGCACACTTCAGAAATGTCATTTGAAAATTTGTGCAACAAAATGTTATGCGGAAGAATCCAATGCGCAAGTCTCCATTGCAGGTCGCCCGTACGCTTGGAGATTGGGGGTGCATATAGACTGCGCCACACAGGAGTAATAGGTGAAGGGGTTGACAGGTGCTCTCTCCACTGAACTCCAAAAGGGCCTTTTACAAAATCGGCAAAAATAAAGCGCACACAACATTCATGCAACGCCCCTTTCTCAATGGAGCTAAGGGGTACAAATTTGCCATTAAAATTCAAAAGCAAAACAGGGAAAGCATATTGGTCAAGCAAACCCGCAGGCTCAAACAGGCTCCTGAACTCTACTCCAAGATTATTTGCTGCTCTTGAGAAAGCAAAATAAATCTGCCCAATAATCCTAATGGACCTGAAACCAGAGCTGGCAGAAATTTCGTGAGCAGACTTCCATCTTTCTCTTTGAAAGTCCAACAAATTATGGACAGAGAGAAGATCTGACCCCACAAAGTACTGGACAAAAGTCCTGGAAGAAGGAATGGCTGAAAAAAGGTGGTTGTAGAAGATTGGTTCGTTGAGGAACGTTGAGGTGGTAACGGAACCGGTCTCACGACGCAACGACAAGGCTTGCCAGGCGTTGATGACACTCTGCATGTACAGCGGAAGTGATGAGACATCGATCTTCGGGAGATCAAGCAAAAACAGTTCGCGACCATATCCCAGCCGACCTGCTTGCTTTAGCAAACACAAGGTTAAACTCTCCCAATGCATGGGGCTGTAAAGAAACTTCTTCACAAAAAGGTGGAAAGTCATGAGCCTGCTGTTGACATCAACGAGCCCTTGACCCCCCTCATTACGTGGAAGGCTGAGCATGCCTGGTCGGAGCCAGTGTTTACCACCCCAGAAAAAATCAATTAAATGTTTCTGGATGGTTTTGATGAGCCATTTTGGTGGCTGTAAGACCATAAACCTGTGCCATAGGGCAGAAGTGACCAAGTTATTAATCACCAATGCTCTTCCATGGTAGGATAGGTTGCAAAGAAGCCCTTTCCATTTTTGTAGCTTGGAATACACTTTCTCAATTAATCCATCCCAGTTTTTTTGAATGCGTCGGGAATCACCGAGGTGCACCCCGAAATGGTAAACACCATCATTCTTCCAGGACAAATTTCCTGGCAGTGGTGGGAAAGCAAAACCTGAAGGTAGTCCAAAGAAGGTGGCACAACTCTTTGACCAGTTCACCTTGGCCGAACAAGCAAGACTAAAATTATTGAGAGCTCTGATTAACTCGGATACATCATCTTGAGACTGTATTGCAGTGCAGATGTCGTCTGCATATGCTACAACTTTTATAGGGGGAGCATTTGGGGAAACGGAGAAACCCAAAAATTTCTCGCCACACCGAACTAAAAGGGACTCAATGGCAAGAATATAAAGGAGACCAGACAAGGGACATCCCTGCCTTATACCCCTTGAAACAGAAAAAGGAGAAATCAGTTCATTATTGACTTTCACCAAACTATAAATATTATGATATAATAACTGAATGCATGATATAAATGTGGGACCAAACCCAAAACCCTTCAGAACAGCAAATAAATATTTGTGATCTACACTATCAAAAGCATGTTCTTGGTCTATAAAGACGAGGTCTGTGCTCTTGCGTAGGCAGTCACACACGTCAGAAATGTCACGAATAGCACCAAGATTGTCATATATCGATAGTCCAGGCACGCAACAAGTTTGATCAGGGTGGACAAGCGAGTGGACGACGGATTTTAAGCGTGAGGCAAGGACTTTGGAGAATATTTTGTAGTCGGTGCACAGTAGGGAGACTGGACGCCAATTCCGAAGTAGCTGAGTGTCCCCTTTCTTTGGTAGCAAGGACACAACTGCTCGTCTGCAACTTAGGGGAAGCTCCCCAACTTGTAAACTTTCTTGGAGCACTTCCAAAAGCTCAGTTCCAATAATGTCCCAAAAAGCTTCATAGAATTCACGAGGAATGCCATCCAGTCCAGGAGACTTACCAGTTGGTACACCGAAAAGCGCGTGCCTCAATTCCCCCAGGGTAATAGTGCTCTCCAGCGAGACTTGCTGCGATTCACACAACTTGGGCAATGGTTCAACAAAGGTATGTGCAACATCTAAATCAACTTCTTTTGCACACAAAAGAGAGGGAAAATAATCACTTACTAACCTTCTGATAGTTTTAGGTTGACTTACAATCCCACCATCTGGTGATTGCAATGATAGCATTTGCTGTTGTGCTTTATTCTTATTCTCCAAGGAGAAGAAATACTTAGAAGGAGAGTCAAGAAGTTTTAAGTTTTTCATTCTAAGCCGAACTAAAGCCCCTTGTGCCCGTTCTTTAACAAGGCGATGAAGCAGCTCCTTCTTGCTTACAAAATCTTTGTATTATTTTGTGCTGCTACTCAACTTGGTAGGATTTGCTTGCAGTTCTAGAATCTCTTTTTCAAGTTTAGAAATCATAAAAAAATTATCCCTCGAGTGATAGAGATTATATTGTTTACAAAAAATTTTGATATGGGTTTTTGCAATATCCCACCATTGCCTCCTGCTCTGGAAAGTGTTTTTCCTAGCATGGAGAGACTCCCAAAAATCTCTGAATGCATTACAAAAATGCGGTTCTTCAAGCAGTTCCACATTGAGGGCCCAATAGGCACTCGTACGAGGGGCGGAGGGAAAAATCAATTTTAGAGAAACCAAATGATGATCCGAAAAACCAGAGGGAAAAATCGCCGTTGACAAAATCAAATTCCGAAACCCATTATCTATCTATAATTCCAGTAATCTCTGTGTGTTTGTTTGTTTGTACGTTTGTACGTTTGTTTGTCTGTGACCGCTGTTTCTCGACAACCACGGGTCCGATATACTTTAAACTTGCCAGGTATATTGCTGGGGACCCGAGGATGTGCCTTTTCAAGGTTTCATATTAATCGGACAATTACTTACCGAGCTATGTCCAAAAAACGATTCAACCAATCAGAGAGCAGCGAGCTATCGCGTGTGCCGAACGTGGCGAACACACTCTGCCTCGGATGGCACATTTGAGAGCGTATTCATTTATTTCCCGTCGGCAAACTATGTTGGCGCTATGTTGGCGTTAAACGATGTTTTAAAACTAATTAAAACCCCGGGGGGATTGTCACTGTACTCGCAAGCCGTTCGCCGTTCGCTTTGGCGTTGCGAATGAACCAAAACATTTCATGAACCAAACCATTTCATGTAAAGCGTTCGCCGTTCGCTTTGGCGTTGCGAATGAACCAAAACATTTCATGGACCAAACCATTTCATGTAAATAGAGGGGGGGATATAATTTTAGATATAGATATAGTACGGGCATGCCCTAGTTGATATCAAATTTATCTAACCGAGCAAAGGAAACTCTGTTATTAGAGGCTTGGCACCATGAAAATTACTTAACCCCAGGGTGCTGTAATCTCCACCCATCAACCAGGTGATATTTTACTAGTAGAGCCGCCAAATGTTTTGCACTCTCAGGGTGAGGTTCTATACCATTACGGTCCAAAGATGGCTCTAAGGTACAATTGAAATCACCAGCTAGGCAGACAAGACCACCAAAATCTATTTGGGCTAAACAATTATCAAGAAGGGAAAAATATTCTTTTCTTTGAGAAGGGTCACTTGGGACATAGGCATTCAACAATGTGATCTTATGGCCTCCATAAGAAAAAACAACAAAGGCCAAATGACCTCGCCTGACTTCATGAAATGCTATTTGACTGGATGAGATTCCTGGTCGAAACCAGAAAGCGACTCCAGCTCTAGGACAATCAAATGAACTGAAAAACCAAGAACCTCTTATTGTATTCTGCCATTCGGCTGAACAGGTATCCCCACAACGTACATCTTGCAGAAAGGCGATGTCTACATGCCTTTGCTCCAATAATACCCGTAAATGTGTCTTCCGTATAGGGGCACGGCCCCCGTTTATGTTTATACTCGCAATAGATAAAACCATAACGAGTTTTAAGACTTTATCAAGTGGCAGATCGTCGAAGTTCTTTCCTTGCTACGGAAACAAATTTTTTCAGTCTGTACACCTGAGACTCGTTAACACCATAGGCTGTTGGATCGCTTATGATGCGAGATGCAGTGACTTGGAACTTGTCCAATTGTGGGAAAAATTCAATAAGTTTTATCTTTTTCCGAAAAGTATTATGAAGGAATTTAATTACTTCGGTAGGAGAGGGGGCATCTAAGTCCTCGCAGTCCTGCGAATCCCCAGCTGCACCCCCTATCTCATTAGGATCCAAACTCGAACACGCGTCGTCCGAATCGCACGACTCCTGCCCAATAACGCGGTCTTTTACCTGTACAGGTGCATCGGACACTGGCATTGGCTTAACGAAAATCAATTCGTCAGGTAACGGATCATTCTCCGCAACCTTAGTTACCTCTTCAGAGGTTTCTGGAGTACCAGGTACACCTATTGTTTGGCTGCCATGCCTAAGCTCATCATTTACTGATGTACAGTCTGCAGAAGGTTTACCTCCACTTAGAGCATCACCTGACAAGACGTGTTGCTGCTCCATAGCCTCCTCCTCACCAGGAGGAGGAGGACAGGACTCAGCACCGAGGAGGTTCGGACTACCCTCATTCCTATTGAGTGAGACCCTCTTCACAGCGACTGCTTCAGCGTATGAAACAGGCTCGACTGTACTTGCACCTTGGTGCCTTCGTTTTCCTCGTGTAACAACACAAAATCCGCTCGTATCCTCGGTTTGCTTTTCAGCAGTTTCACCTGGCTCTGCAGGATCCTCGTTACCTGGCACAGGTTCACTTTCCTTTTCAGTCTCCCCCCTTGGCTGTTTGGGCACACTACTGGGACATTCGTTTTTAACATGTCCGCGCTGACCACATTTAAAACATACCAAGGTCTGTGACGTAGCAAACACCCGGTATGTATAGTCGTCGTGTTTAATTTTCAACATCACCTCCAAATTGCGAATTCCCGGCTTTAAAATAATAAATAATTGACGCCAGAAGGATAGGACATGTTTTACCTGCTGATCCTTAAATCGAACAGGAATGAAAGTTATTTTCGACACGACGTTACCATACTGCTCCAAAGCAGTCTTAATCTGCTCGTGTCGGATGAAAGGCGGAATATTGGATACGATTACTTTCACCGAAGGTGCATCCAACGGTGAAACAAACACGAAGATATCCGGCTCGACAGTCAAACCGTTTGACGAGCTGCGTCACCATTTCCTCTTTCGAGACGAAGATGACGACGCGCTGATTCATCCTCGATGCAGCAATTACATTGTGCATACCGATACATTTACCGACACACAAAACGATCTGCTCCACCGTCACCTCGGAAGGTGGTGTGCACGACAAACCATTTTTCCGACTCAACTTTTCCAAACCGGAAAAATCCTCGATGTTCGCCATGGCCACGGGTGTGGGGAAACACTCGATACCTTGAAGCAAACAAGCAACGCGGGATCGAGTGCGCTCTCTCACTCTCAAACTCGCAAGAAATGAAACATATAGATAAAAGGGTAAAGAACAGAGTGGGAGAAAGAGGAAAGGCAGCGCTACCACACGACGTGCACCACGAGAAACTCCGCGCAGCAACGTTCTCTGATTACACACGTACGGCCGCACCTGTGAGAGAGAGAGAGAGAGAGAGAGAGAGAGAGAGAGAGACTTGACTTTTATGTGCTTTTATTATAAAAGTATCAAAACACACATGGAAGAACACCGCAAAATTTTTACAAGAAAAAGAAAGTTGTACAAGCAAAAAGAATGTATATACATGTATATGTGGACATTGAGCGTAAGTATAATTTACAAAAACAAACTCAACACCTCATCTGTAAAACAATCGTCGTTCACACTGCCGAAACTTATCCGGGCCGACACTATTCCTTTAAAGCAAAACAGCACATTTTCATCTCTGCCACTCAATTTGATCTTTCTAGTTTTATATATTGCGAGTTTAGCAATTCCGCACAGAAAATTCAAGAAAGGGACCGCTGTTTTGTTCTTGGTGCTCCTTTCAATGCCATACACAAAAATTGCAACAGAAAAAACAAACTGAAATTTATAAAAGAGCTGTTGGAGGAAACAAAAAAGGGGTACCAATCTCTTACATTTCACAAAAGCATGGGTCACATTTTCAGCCTCTTCACAAAAAGGACAAACATTCAGTACAGAAGGATCAAACTTATTAAGTAAGTATTTGGTGACCAGGGCCTGATAAACTAGTCTCCAATTTAAGTCTCCGGTTCGACCTAAGGTTGGAGACCTATACATCTCTTTCCACACTGGAGATAGGAACGAATTAGCCAGAATGATCTCATCCCACCGATTTTTTAAAGGTTTTGTGAAACCCGGTATAAGCACCTCTTGGCATATCCCATAAATAACTTTTTTTCCCATCACATGGAACACACCGCAACCATCTGACTTTGAGAAGACACCCTGTTGTTTTTTTGAGGTGACTTGGAGCTCGGGGAAATAGAGACGAGAGTCCACCACTTCATCTGCCCCAGTCCACCCGATATTTAATTCCCTGAAAGTTTTAATCACAACTCTCAAAACTTTGTCCACCATTCTAGATGACCGAACCCCCACTTTTGATGTGAGAGAACCGGTGGATAACCATCCATTTAGGGAAGGCTTCATCAGGTCTCGCACTCTGTTTATTCCATTACAGGTGAAGCAATGCATAAATGACCTGGAGGTTGAAATTTCAGGGAATAAAGGATTCAGAACCAATGGCTCATGCATATATTTTTTTGCATCGTAGGACACCTCTAATCGTTGTATTCCAAGGACTTGCCAGGCATTCAGAAGGCTCTGATGAAACTCGGGGAGCAGAGTCGTGTTGACATGCTGCAGGTCCATGAGGAAGAGCTCTCGGTCATACTTCAACCCATCTGCTTCCTGCAGCCAAGCGTTTGTGAGAGGCCGCCACGGGACACACTCACCATACAATAAACGCTTTATCGTCCACATGCGGAAAGCCATTATCCGACTCGGAACATGTATCAAGCTTTAGCCACCTGCATTTCGGGGTCTGCACACCGTGTCTGGTCCAAGCCAATGGTGGCCTCCCCAGAAAAACTGAGTTAGAACCCTCTGAATGCCTGTGACCAAGTATCTCGGAGGTTGGAGGGGGATAACTTTATGCCAAATAAAAGGAACCACCAGGTTATTTATTATTGTCACCCTTGCCTTAAGCGATAGAAGGTGGTGCAACCGTTTCCATCTAGCCAGTTTCTGCTTAATTCTTTCCAAGAAACCCTCCCAATTTTTTTGTTCATATGCTTGGACTCCGAGAAATAACCCTAAATATTTAAACCCCTCTTTGTTCCACTGCATTCCTCCTGGTAACACAGGCAGAGCTGAGGAAGGTGGACTGGGGCCCACCCATAAGGCAACACTTTTGTTCCAATTTACTTTTGACGTGGAGGCGAGCTCAAACTGGGACAGACATCGAAAGACCTCACCCACATCATTTTGGCTGGAAACAGCAACACAAATGTCATCCGCATAAGCTGAAGTAACCATTTTGTGGTTTTTTGTTAAGGAGACTCCTTCCACTGAGTTTCGGAGCAAAGCTAGTAAAGGTTCGACCGAGAGACTGTATAGCATTCCTGAAAGCGGGCAGCCCTGACGGATGCCTCGCTGAAAGGGAAAAGGGCAACATAAGCTGTTGTTTACCTTCAACAGACAGGATGCATTTTCATACAACAACTTAACATAGGAAACAAAATTTTGTCCAAAACCAGCTCTCTGTAGTACAGCAAACAAAAAAGAATGGTCAACACTGTCAAAAGCTTTTTCTTGATCTAAAAGAACCAAACCAAAACCATGAGATGTAGTACGACCGAGACTGATCAAGTCTCTCACCAAAAAAATGTTATCGTAAATAGAACGCTCAGGAACACAATAAGACTGATCAATATCAATCAAAAGGGGGATGACTTCCTTTAGACGTATCGTGAGCGCCTTCGACAATATTTTATAGTCCGTATTTAGGAGTGACACAGGCCGCCAATTTGTGGTGTCTTGCAAGTTCCCTTTTTTTGGAAGGAGACACAAAACTGACCTCCGGCAACTTAGTGGCAATTCACCTTGTTCAAGGCTATCATGAAAGATGTCAAGTAGAGTAGGGCCTAGAATGTCCCAAAAGGCCTTGTAAAATTCAACTGGGAGGCCGTCAAGTCCAGGGGCTTTCCCATCTTGAATTCCTTTAAGAGCAACAGTAAGTTCTCCGAGAGAGATGCCAGGCTCCAGTTGTTGGCGCTGGTCTTCAGACAAAGATGGGAGCAGTTCAAACATCTCGTTTCTGTTTTCCTGGTTCACAGTTCTCAAGGCAAACAGCTTTGAATAAAAGTTTCGTAATTCATCTTTGATGTCACTTTGAGAAGACAGAAGCGCACCGGCAGAAGAGCGCAAAGCGTGAATTTGTTGAGGGGTCTTGGCTGTCTTTTCCAGGTTGAAAAAGTCTTTGTTTGGTTTGTCAAGTTGGATATTGTCCATTCGCAGTCGGACGAAAGCACCAGATGCACGCTCTCTCACCATTTCAGCCAGTAGTGTTCTTTTCTCTGACAACTGCTGGACATTTTCGTTGGACATTCCAGATTTCTGCTCACAATAAAGTATATCGTTTTTTAAGGCAGTTATCACACCGAGTGTGTTACAGGCATTATAACGACAGTATTGCTGGCAAAAACACTTCATTTGGGATTTTGTGCAATCCCACCATTGCCTTAAATTTAGGTAGGAAAACTTTTGCATTTCACATTCCTTCCATACCATTCTGAATGCTTCTTTGAAATGCTCACTTTGTAAAAGTTTGACATTGAAAGTCCAATATGCACTTCTACACACGTGATGAGGTAGGCCACATACAACAACAAGCATGTGATGATCAGAAAAACCAGATGGCCTTATATACCGCAGGGACGGAAAGTGCAGGTACGGGGTGCTTGGCACTCCCCAGCCGGCCCGCTCTGAAGGTTCGGATCGGGACACCGGGATTCATTCCGGTCGCCCGGTCGGCCCTGAGGTGGGGGTGCGGGGCCTGTCACGGAACGTCAAAACAAACGGCCTGCCGGGGCCGCCCAAAAGTCGGGCGTGAGGGGCGCGTCCACTAATGGAACGCCTCTCGCTTCCCAGATCGAGGGCCACGTGGTCAGGAGAACCTCGTCCCTTCTGGTTGCCCTGCCGTCCCACCGGGAGCGCTGGCAGGGTGTACTTCAAACTAAGCTTAAGTGTCAAGTGTTAAGTTCCTCCTTGCCCTCGCAAGGGAAAGGCTAGGGTCAAGCTCTTCCAAATTTCCAAACACTAGAAATCGGACGTCTCAAATTAATTAATTATTTGTTAAAACATCTCAGTCGCCCGCGACCTCTCTAGCGCGGGCGTCGAACCAGTTCATTTCCGGTGCGACCGGGCCGAGTATCGGCCCGGCCGTGGCCGAAGCCGTTGATTCCGCCGTAGCACGCTAACGCGTAGGCTCGCGCGCCCCTGGTCCGCCGGGGCTCCGCGGGTGTCCTACCGTGCCTGGCTTGCCGGTGCCCAGGGACGGATCTCGCTGTCTAAACATGGTAGCGCTAGGCCAGTGGGACCGCCGGGACCCACGTGCACTCACATGGTGTTGTGCGCGTGGGCGGCAGTATCAGACCGGGGCGCCCAAAGGCGCCACGCACCCAAACGCTCCCCGGCTAAAGTTCATCCTGAAAGCGCCCACATTGTGCGGACAAACCAAGTCAAGGGCACGTGGTCACACAAAGAATTAAGTTAAGCACCCCTACACAACGAATTAAGGTAAGCACCCCCTAATATATATTCTTTGTGTATATGTATACATTGGCATATATTTTAAGTTATGTGAGATCAAATAATGAGTGGTATGACATTAGCAATTATCCATTGATGAAATGCAGATGAGTGCACTCGTAGGGTTGCGTTGGGTTGAGTAGTGATCCGATCACGTGGGTCCTACACACGTTATTGACGCAAAGATCGCTAGAGGTCTTCTCAGAACAATGACTGTACGTTAGAAAACATAAACGTCATCCACACTGTCCGTGATGGACCTATAGCTCCATACTTAAATTGAGGTGAAAATATGCCTAAAATTCCCAAAAATTTTCACCTTAAATTATTCAGAATAAAATATTGAAAACGGCATGATTGTTATGTTTTTATGTGACCATAATATCACTTCTCCAGAAAATATAGCAATATCATGGGTATATTACACTGTTTTGACGACAACAAACTTGTAATGTGCGAGGTTGTAAAAAAAACGGGGGGGGTGCTTAACTTAATTCTTTGTGTATATATGAATTCTTGACAAGATTTACCTTATCATGGTTAACATAAATTCTATCCAAACGAGCCATTGTCAAAAGATTTCTTGCGGCACAAACCCACGTGTACTGCCGGATATTAGGGTTCTGTACCCGCCACACATCCACAAGTTGAAATTTTTTAATGAGCTGTGCCAAAGGCCTTGCACTCGGTGGATGAGGCTCAGGAGTGTTTCTATCAAGTTGTGGGTTGAGGGTACAGTTGTAGTCTCCCCCCAAGCAAACCAACATGGACAGGTCAATAGTGCTTAAAAAACCTGCTAACTTGTGAAGAAAAGCACTTCTTGCAGAGTTCGCACTAGGGCAGTATACATTAGTCGTGCAAATCTTTTGGTTACCGCTGACAAACTCCACAGATAGTAAATGGCCCTTGCAAATTTCTCTACATCTGATCTCCAACGGCTGGAGTCTAGGATGTAAGACTACTGCAACACCAGCCTTGGCATCAACAAAAGCACTGGAGAAAAAGTGACAACCTTTAAAGATATTACGCCACTCAACCTCAGAAGACTGATTTGCATGCGTCTCTTGTAACATCAGCACATCAATTTTTTCATTCTGAAACATTTGAAACACCTGGAGGCGACGCACACAACTGCGACCACCGTTGATGTTTAAGGATGCTACTTTTATCTCCACTCTGTTAACTATTCATAAAGTTCCTTGCCCGCTCGAGTTACACATTTTCTTAGCCTCTGGAATTGAGGTTCTGACATGTTAACCTGATAAGGTTCACGAATCATGTTCTTTGCAGTCAAAATAAAATCATGCAGATTCGGAAAGTAGTCTTTGATTTTTACATGTCTTTTCCTGAACGTTTCTTCAAGGAACTCGATAACATTTTCTTGAGAAACCATGGTGATGGTATTGTCATCACACGCCTCACTCTCTTGAGCACTTGAAGCACTAAAGAGTGGAGTAGAAGAGGTTTCATCAGAATCAAGTGCTTCATCTTGATCTGCATCTTTTCCTCCTATTTGCTGAACACTTAGTTTTGGAAACAGCAATTCTACAGGGTCAAGGACCTCCGCACTCTTTGCAGACCCTTCCAAATTTACCATATCCTCTGTGGCTATAAGTATGTCCCCCACCTCATCATCCCTTTCATTTTTATCTGTCAGGGAAGGGTTAACGTTATCCTCACAGTCGCAAGGACTTTCCCCTTTATCTATTTTTTCCTCACTAGCAGATCCAGCTGCTAACTCGTCTGAGCGAGTTTGGTTATCAGGACAAGGACTTACCACATCCTGAAAGGATCGACTATTTTCCGGGTCATACTCAATCTCAGCAAGTGGTGCCAGCGAATCTTCCTCATGTACACACACTTCCTGTACCATCTCCATTACCGCCAAGGAGTTTCCGGTGTAGGCCTCACCCTGGAGGTCCTGCGAACCTGACACGATCTGAATCTTATTTTGTTTTTCTTCGGAATCACAGGATTCATCACTTGAACGCTTCTGACCTTTTTTCCTGGTGTCCACTACGGATACTTCCATGGTATCGTCCGCACTATCGTGTACGAAATGGGAGAGGGTTCAACCACTTTTATTCCCACCTTAAGTGGAGGGGCAGGGTTAGTCACCTCACGTTCTAAGTCTATCACTCCCTCCCCCACCCCCCCCCCCCCCCCCCCCGGTCGGGGGGGACGGGTCTGGCGCTTCACTCACCGCAGTCAGTGCGGTGGGTGGATTAACCACTCGATCCGCCTCCTCCCCTTCATGGTGCGGTGAAGAGGAGTCGCTCCTCACCAATCCTCCGCGTTCCTGCGGTTTAACCGCATTGGGACAGGCACTCCTCACATGCCCGTAAGCCCCACACTCGAAACACGTCATAGCCTCCGAGGAGGCATACATTTTGTATTCAAAGCCGTTGATTTTCACATTCAACACGACATTGAGCGTTTTTACATTTGCAGGCAGTATCATGTACACCACTCTCTTAAAGGACATGACATGTTTGAATCGATCGCAAACATTTCGCATCGGCACCATCGAAATCCTCGATACGACCTTACCGAACTTGTTTAATTGTTCACGTAACTCCTCATTTCTAATAAATGGCGGGATATTACTGATGTTAATCTTTACCGTCGGGGCTTGTAAAGCGAACACAGAGAGGAATGTGTTCGGTTCAATGAACAAGCCTTGTTCGACTACACTCGCTACCATGTGCTCCTCGGACAAAAAAACGACAAATTTCTTATTCATACGAGAGGCAGCGCGAATACTGTGTGCACCAACGATGTTTCCAATGGCGGAAAGCACATCGTTAATTTCCACCTCGTTGGGAGGAACACAAGCTAGCCCGTGTTTACGAGTTAGCGATTCGTACGTATCAATGCGGAAACGTTCGCCCGCCATTCTAACTCGACCAAAGAAAAGTTCGTAGCCAAGAACCGAGAGAACCCAATGTTTGTCGAACACCAACAAACAGATCAAATTCCCCCCCCCCCCCCCCCCCCTTGTCCGGACCGGACAAGAAGGTATCAAACCTAAATAATCGAGCTAAAGTAAATAAAAAACGTGCGTTCTAAGCACAAAAATGGCTTACAAAGCGCCGTCAAAGCCAGTAGGCCGCACCCAACAAGGGCCCGCTCTCAATCCTCTCTCTCGAAGACAAGGGTGCAGAACGGATGAAAACACAATGCCAGAGAGAGAGAGAGAGAGAGAGAGAGAGACTTTGACTTTTGTGTCCTTTTATTATAAACAATGTAAAGCCATTTCACAAGCAGTTGTAAAAAAAACACATTTCACAAAGCAGTTGTAAAAAAAAAACACAGCAACCAGTTTAAAGAAATTGCATAAGGATCATGAAGACACCACAAAAAGAGCAAAGGGTATTTAAAAGAAACCAGCAAATATACAAAAAATATATATTTTACAAACCAAAGGGGAAGACACAAACAAAACCACAACCAATTTTAAAGGAAATGCTCATGCAAGAGCTATAAATACATCAAGAGCAAATTAAGCGAAAAACTAAGAGAGAGAGAGAGAAATGTATTCAAGGACACAGGAAGAAACATATATGCAAGCAATCAGTTCCAAAGAAAAAAAAGTCAAATCAATCAGGAATTATAAAGTAATTACCACTTTTGAATCATCGACTGAGCACAGAACATTGCCAATACACCACTTTCTCTCAAAAAGTTGGACATTTCCATTACTGACAAAGAAATCAAATTCTAGCTTGAGTCGTGTTGAGACAAACCCTTTAAAAATAGAAATAGCATCAGAGCCATAGCCGTTATCTATTTTAATTTTCCGAGATTTATATATCGCATATTTTGCAACAGCAACCAAAAAATTGAGAAGAACACCCACATCTCTACATGTGGGCCTGAAAGACACACCAAATATAAACATATGCATATTGAAAGGGAAGGACAATTGGTGAAAAAGATATTCAAGGAACAAGAAAAGCGATGTCAGTCTACGACACTGTACATAAGCATGAAACAAATCCTCCTTCTGGTCACAGAAAGGACAAATTTCCGGCAGTGAGCTGTTAATACGGTGGACAAAAATATTGGAGGGAAGCGCCCAGTGTGCTAACCTCCATTGTATGTCCGCTAACACACCATGTATTGGTAAGGTGTACATGTGAGGCCAAAGGGGGGTAGAGGGAGACCCCAACCCTAACCGCTCTGACCACAAAGCTACTCGTGTTCTCCCAGAGAGGGGTACATTCTTATTTTGTCGAGAGAGATCACGGATTCCAATCTTAGTTACAAGATGAAAAGGGGGGGTATGTTCAATCTCCGGCTGAAGAGAAGACGAAAGGAGCACTTTGATTTCAGGGAAACCTAACCGAAAGTCCTCAATGTTACCAACACCTTCCCAGCCGATGTTTAGCTGTCTAAATTTTCTAATGACTATACGTACAACTTGGTCTACAAGTCGGACAGACCGAGATCCAACTGAGGTTGCCACCAAACCAGCAGGTTTCCACTTAACTCCAGATGAATCTCTCAGATCACATACTTTGTTAATCCCTCCTTGGATAAATTTTTTAATCAGGGCATGGCTATGAGGGATACCAGGAAAAAAGTTATTGAAGAAAAGGGGTTCTTGAAGGAACATTCGACAATTATAGCCCTCAAGGAAGCGGTGGACGTCAAACCTTTTCCAAGTGTCCAATAAACTCTGATAGAATCTCGGAAGAGAGGCAAAATTTATATGCTCGAGGTCTATCAAAAGAAGCTGCCGATCATATCTCAGTCTACCAGCCTGTTGTAACAGAAAAAATGCAAAGGGCCGCCAGGGCAGCTGTTCAGCGAACAGTAGTCTCTGCAGAGACTGCAGCCGAAAGGCCACAACCCGACCAGAGATATCAACAATGCCCTGGCCACCTTCCTTCCGGGGGTAGTACAATATCTCAGGCCTCAGCCAATGGTAGCCACTCCAAAAGAAGTTTACTAGCATTCGCTGAGTAGCCATAATTAGTTGGTTTGATGGCTGTAAAGCAATAATTCTGTGCCATAATTTTGTTGCAACCAGATTGTTTATGACAAGGGTACGGCCTCGATAGGAGATGGACCTCAGCAGTCCTTCCCATGCTTTCAATCTGTGCATAATTTGCTCCAACACTCCTTCCCAATTTTTCATTTCTGTTTCACGATTACCGATATGCACTCCAAGATATTTAACCCCGTCCGTTCTCCAGACCAGGTTGTGTGGGAGTGAGGGTGGTGATACACAAGAGAGATTGCCTTTGCCACACCATAATGCTGTACTTTTATTCCAATTGATCCCACCGGAAGAGGCTGCAGAGAAATCTCGCATACAACGTTGTAAAGCAGAGACATCATTGGAGCTTCTAATCAAAACACAGACATCATCAGCATAAGCCGTCTGCACAAATTCTGCTCCTTCTATACTTCTCATTCCCTGAGGTATTTGCTGTCTAATAGACCGAAGGAGTGGTTCAAGGGTGACTATATATAAAAGCCCAGAGAGGGGGCAACCTTGGCGAATACCCCGTTGGAAAGGAAAGGGAGAGCATAACCTATTGTTGATCTTCATCATACATTGAGTATTAGTATACAGGAGTTTCACATAAGAGGTGAAAGTTTCACCAAACCCCATTCCTTTCAGGACAGAAAAAAGGTACTTGTGGTCAACACGATCGAAGGCCTTAGTTTGATCAAGAAACAGCAACCCAAAATCGTCACGCAGGAACTTATTGCATGAAATAATATCTCTTACCAGAAAAATATTATCATAAATAGATTTTCCAGGCACACAGTAGGTCTGGTCCGAGTGTATAACTGAACTGATCACAGTCTTCATACGATTAGCAAGTACTTTAGAGAAAATCTTGTAATCAACACACAATAAGGAGACAGGTCGCCAGTTATCAACCAGTTGAAGATTCCCAGCTTTTGGTAGCAAACAAACGACTGCTCGTCTACAAGACATTGGAAGTTCTCCGACACGTATGCTTTCATCGAGTACATCGAGTAAGTCAGGTCCCACAAGGGCCCAGAAGGTCTTGTAGAATTCTGTGGGCAGGCCATCTATTCCAGAAGCTTTCCCATCTTTTAGGCTCCGCACAGCTGCTTCAAGTTCATCAGCCGAAATTGGGGAATCGAGCATGCATCGCTCATCCTCCTCGACACTCGGAAGCCCAGCAGTTAACTCTTGTATCACCTCATTGTCCACGTTCTGAGGAGAATACAAGTTAGAATAGAACCCTTTCAGAGTACACCTGATCGCCTGCTGAGAGGTCACCAGCGACCCATTGGGAGTGAGTAAAGTATGAATTTGTTGTGACCTTTTGAGGGAAGACTCTAACTTAAAGAACTCTTTGTTTGGCATGTCCAGAGTTAAATAGCTCATTCGCATTCGGACCAAGGCACCCATCGCCCGTTGCCGTACCGCTTCCTCCAGCACTGCTTTCTTTGCCCATATTAGTTGGTCACGTGCACCTCTCCCAACCTCGTCAACATTCTGTTCTAACGATATAATTTCAGATTTTAACTGATCGATTGATATTGATTGGATTTTGGTGGTGTATGCACTATATTGTTGACAGAAATTCTTAATTTGGGATTTTGCAATGTCCCACCACAGCCGGAGACTATCATAACTCAGGTCTGGAGGAGCGAATTTTCTCCCACACGACGTGAAAGGCCTCATTAAATTCCTTGTCATGTAAGAGACGAGTATTCAAAGACCAGGAAGCACTACCACCGGGTGGAAAGGGTAACTTAAAGGACATTGAGATTAAACTGTGGTCTGTGAATCCAGTTGGTAAAATTTTGGAGACAGACACCACATTCAACATTGGCTTGTTCACATAGAATCTGTCCAGCCTTGCCATTGACATAATACCATCATTGCATCTACACCATGTATAACAGCGTGAGAGTGGGTGTTGTGATCTCCACACATCCTTAAACCGAAAGATGTTGATGGTGTCCTCTAGAGCTTTCGTAGAGGCAACATGAGGCTCATGACCATTCCTATCAATTGACGGACAAATTGTACAATTAAAATCTCCCGCGATACAGATAAAGGCTGTTGGGTCCAGAGTTTTTACAAAATCCCGCAGAGTGGAAAAGAAAATTTTCCTCTCCATTGGGTCACACGGTGCATAAACATTCACTACGATAATCTTTTGGATATTATAAAGAAAATCTACGGAGATCAAATGCCCTTTATAGATTTCTTTAAATGAAACCTGTTGAGCACAAATCTTGTGACTTAGGCAAATGGCAATCACCGGCCCGAGGTGTAGGGAACCCACTTAGCCACCATTGCCCTTTAAAAAAGTTTCCCCCAATCGGCTACTTGAGCACTAGTAGCGTGGGTCTCTTGTAAGAGAATAATGTCAGCCTTTTCTTTTCCAACCGCTTGAATGGTTTGCACCCTCCGTAAGGGGGCACGACCCCCATTTATATTTAAGGATACAACATTTAGTTCCATGGTTGATTCTTCTAGGGGGTGAAGTCCTCTTCCTCAATTAATTCCTTGTTTGCCTTCGTGATGGATTTCCTCAGCCGCTGAAATTCAGGTTCGAAGATTTCCACATGCTCACTCCTTTGCAGCAAAGGTTTTGCGGCTGCAAGGAAGGCCTGGATATTAGGAAAATGATCCTTAATTCGTACATGCCTTTGTCTGAAAGTTTCCTTCAAAAATCTGACAATATTTTCTTTTGAGATCTCCAAAGGCTGCTCTTCCTCATGAGGGGGGGGGGGGGGGGGGGGGAGCCCTGTCAACCATTGCCACTGGTTCCTCATGGCCGATCAGTGTCTCTGTAGTTAGAATTCCCTCCGTGACGCTAGTAACGAGTTCCTCCTGAACCTGTACAGAAACACCTGTTCCATCCCCATCTACCTTCGGTTCTTCATCCTCTTCATCCTCATGCATCATTGCAATGGGGGGGGGGGGGGGGGGGGGGGGAGGAGTCGTTATTAGTAGTAATGGGTATTTTGCATTCCCCATTAGAATTGATATGGTCATCAGTAGGCTGTTCGGTTTCGCAGGTTGATTTACAACCTTCAGGAAAAAGTTCCCCTTCATCCTGAGCAGGTGGTATCATGTCAGCCATAGTTTCACCACCTTGCTGATCTTCATGTGAAGGACTGTCTGAATCGTTTAAACTGCTTCCTGTCTGCACCACCAACACTTTAACACCTTTGTCCTCATTTCTCGCACTTACAAGTGACCGTTTCAAATTTTTCCGAGACGCCGCATCTACAATCTGCTGCTCCTCACAAAACATTCCCTCTACAGGTAGAGGCTTCTCCCTTACATTTGCCGACTCATCGCTTACACGAAGCACATCCGTATGGGTCTCATCAGCACCACTCTTAGCCGTACCTTGATGGTCCGATGTAGATTCCCGCACTGAAGGCGAAACATCTATAGAATCATCCGTAGTGGTCACGGGGGGAGGTGGTCCGGCTGCTGAGGCATACGTTTTCTCCCCATCAGGACAATACTGCCGAGTGTGTCCATGTACACCACACCCGTAACAAATCAGCCTCTCCGTTGCCGCAAAAATCCTGTGCTCACGTTTTGACGACTTAAAAACGAGAGAGACATTCAATTGCGTCAAACCATCCTTCAAAACAACATAACAAAACCGTCTAAACGTTTCGATATGCTTAAGCTTCCCGTCTGTGGTGCGAATGGAGGCTTGGATAATTCTCGACACCACAGTACCGTACTGACCGAGCTTCTGAAGAATTTCCTCATTAGACAGCGTCGGTAGAACGTTTGATAGTATTACCTTCGAGGCCGGAGTGTTCCATGGCGAAACCGGAACAAACTGGTCATTGCCCAAGGTGAGTCCGTTCTGCACGACGATGCGCGCGAAACGGACACGTGAAACGAAAACAACCACCTTGTGGTGCATTCGGGACGCTGCCCGAATGTCTCACAACCGATCAATTCTCCGATTGCGAGGAGCGTCTCCTCCAGCGAGACATCTTCCGGTGGGACAAAACACATGCCGTGTTCATCTGTTAACCCCTCATCGGCGTCACGACCGGCATTACTTCGACTATTCTTGCTAGCCATTTGAAGTAACTAAACGAAAAAAAATAACCAATAAATGGTACAAAGGTTTATAAAGCCGAAATAAATGAAAAAAAATAAACAACAACAACAATAACTGGGAAAATAAATAAATAAATCCCGTTAACCACCTAAAGCGGATAACTTTAACCGCGCTGTCTCTCCCTCTCTCGCTCAGTCGACAAGACGATAGAAAGGGACACCGACACTCGGACAGCAGAAAGGACCAAAAGGTAGGAAGAAAGGAAAAAGCAACACGAGACACAGCACATACCGCCAGTGACTGAGCAACAGACCTGGCGCTCGCACGTGCGTGTTAAGCGAGCGGTAGCTGTGCAAAGTGGGAGGAGAGAGAGAGAGAGAGAGAGAGAGAGAGAGAGAGAGAGAGAGAGAGAGAGAGAGAGAGAGAGAAAGAGAAAGAGAAAGAAAGAAAGGAAGAGACAAAGAGACAAGAGGGAAAGTGCAGTCCATGAGGACCGATCAGTACTCTGACCCTGCCCATGCTTCCCTGACGAATCCGGGCAGCAGGGAAGAATGGGGAAGATTTGCCACCGTGAAAAAGTGTTCTTGATAGTTGTGCTAATCTAGTTGTTACCTGGACTGGTGTTACCGGCTTGCGTTGGGGTGTACAACCATCACAAAGAGACCCAATAGTTGTATGCCTCCTTGTTGTGTTAGGTGGTGGTACATCGTTTCTGTGATGATTCCTGTTAAAAGTTTGTACAATGCCTTCTGTAAGTATTCACACCCCTTGACTTATTCTGAAGCCATTCCAGTGTTGCTTTAGCTGTATGCTGAGGATCATTGTCAAGGATTTGCCAGTATTTGGCTTCATTCATTGTTACCTCTATCCTTACAAGTCTCCCCGTCCCTTCCATTGAAAAGCATCCCCATCGCATGATGCTGCTACAACCATGCTTCATGTTAGGAATGGTGTTAGATGGGTAAAGAGATGTGCTCGGTTTCTGCCAGATGTTGTGTTTTGCATTCAGACCAAAGAGTTCAGTTTTCATCTCATCAGAACACAGAATCTTTGCCTCATGCTCTCAGAGTCTTTCACTTGCCTTTTTGCAAACTCCAGGCGTGCTGTCATGTGCCTTTTTCTCAGGAGTGGCTTCCATCTGGCCACTCTCTCATAAAGCCTAGATTTGTGAAGTTCTGCAGAGACTGTTGTCCTTCCAGCAGGTTCTCCCATCTCAGCCAAGGAACTCTGCAGTTCAACCAGAATGGTCATTTGGTTCTTGGTCACTTTCCTGACCAAGGTCCTTCTTGCTTGGTTGTTCAGTTTGGTCAGACAGCCAGCTCTAGGAAGAATCTGGATCGTTCCATATTCTTTCTATTTTCTAATGATGAAGGTCACTGTGCTCTTGGGAACTTTCAACACTCTAGAAATTGTTTTATACCTTTTCCCAGATCTATCCCTTCTCACAATTCCGTCTTGAAGTTCTACGGACAGTTCCTTGGACTTCATGTTAGAGTTTCTGTTCTGATATTTACTGTCCACTGTGGGACATTATATTGAAAGGTGTGTTTCTTTCTAAATCATTTCCATTCGATTGAATTGGCCACAGGCGGACTCCAATCAAGTTGTAGAGACATCTCAAGGATGATCAAAGGGAATTAGATGCACTTGAGTTCATTTTGGAGTGACATTGCAAAGGGGTTGAATACGTACTTATTGACTCAAGACATTTCAGCTTTTAATTTTTAATAATTTTGTAAAAAATTGCATTTAAAAAATCCACGTTGACATTATGGGGTGTTATGTGAGAAACAGTGGCAAAAATATCAATTTAACCCATTTTGAATTCAGGCTGTAACACGACAAAATGTTAAAAGTCAAGGGTGTGAATACTTTCTGAAGGCACTGTATGTTGATAGTAGACAGGTTATGGGCTGGTATTTGTTAGGTAGTTGGGTCTCTTCAGATTGTGGGATGAGGAAGGCGTTACCTTCTCCGAGCCATTCATCCTTTTCCTGATCCCCTTGGATAATTTCCGTTCTGCCATTTACCACAATGGCTCGTTGTTCAGCATCACTGTGTAACTTTGTAAGTCATTTAATCGACATGACTGTATCATCAAAAGCCTGCATCCACGTTGATGTAGACACAAGCGGGGCTTTTCAAGGCCTTTGGGCTATGGACACCTCTTTATAACAATTGTGGATCGGATTACTCACAAGAACTAGAGAGTTCATAGAACACGATACCCCGTGCGGTGTTCAAGCACATACTGTACTTCCACATTAATAAAATAATGATTTTGAAGATGTTTTTTTTTAAATCCAGAAGTTTAGTGCTACTAAAGCAGTCTTATACATCACCCTTTTACAGTGTAATAAGACGATGTTGAGTCATCGTTTATAAGATGAAGGCTTTATTGATCACTATCGAATGAAGCGTCAATCGGCATAGTACGTACATAGCAATATCTGCAGGCTCTTCTTCACCCCAATAATACATCGCTCATATGCCACGCCCACCTCCCAGGGCTCCGATTACATACACCACTCTACTTGTCCAAGTACTGCAAAACTGGAGCTTCGTGGAAGTAATACGAAGGCGATTTTTGTTCTACAGTGTTCATGTATATAATTCAATTTAAATAACGTTTGAAAGAGGTATAAAGGCGTATAAATTTATTAATCCCCGGGTTTTACCGCCGCTTTACCGAGTGTCTATTACACCACCATATCTAACATGTTACATTATTTATTTGTGCCTGTTGCTTGTGTCCTTTATAACATCCCTAAAACAGTAAGTTTCCTGTTTGGAATTATGTTCAATTTCGTTTGATTTGATTTTACCAGCATCGACCGATCCCTAACTTATTACATTTCAAATCCCACTACCTTAACTACCATGACACGTCTTTACGGGTCAGCATGATGTCAGTGTGTGTGTTATCATCTGTTATTTAATTAAAGTCGATTTATTGCAGCATTGTCCATTACTCACAGCATGACAGATTGTTGCTCATTTATCTACACTGAGCAATGTTAAAGCCACAACAAAGCCATTAACCTTTCATTTATATACATTAAATTTGCATTAAAAGATGCTCAGCAGACGCACAATATCCTTCAACAGGGCATGGCATCTTTTCAGCTTAGGTAACATATCAACTGTTTCATTTTCAAAATGTTGCCATCTCGAAAGGGTAAATGTCTTTGTGTCTAGATAGCTCCAATGGACTCCGTTGCCAAATAAATCCAGGACCAGAGAGCTCAGAAGGTTTTGGCACACTTTCTACTTATACTGAACTTGTCCAAAAAATTTAATCTCGAATGATTATCCTGACACGTGGCCTGGCAGGATGGCCTCGACCTAGAGGCGAGACCTAAAGGTAACCCGTATGCACCCTCGCCTCGAAGCTCTCGAGCCTGGGTTGGAATCCCAATCCAGGGCGTGCCATCTGCAGGTTTTAGTTGGTGGATGTTAAAGATCCCACGGTGCAAAGAGTATTTTGTACTATAGCTGTAGTCTGTAGTGTTATAAGGAAAGATCTTGGATTGTTTTCTTTCAAACTACGGAAATCTATCAATTTGCCTGCAGGGGGTGCTGATTTTTGGTCATGTGCACTGCAGTATCTGGACTCACCCTCAAACTTTATATGGTGTTTGCATTCGCAGTTGATTTAGAGAATCAGAGGTGATGGTCTGGTACATGGTCTTGATGCGATCGTCCTGGTTCCAACATAAAGCAAAGATCAACAAGCTAGTGCAGTGCACCACTACTGAGTAATCCTGCAATTCATAATACAGTAGAGTACCGCACAGCATCCACATTGTGAATGGAAGAGGAGGAACTATGACAATCACCTGCTCCATGGAACTATGGTCACCTTTTTACCCTCTGTGAAGCGAAGCGAAAAGCAGGGTTAGGCATTTGGTTGCGTACGTGTGGAGTACGTACGTGTCTGCATTTTAAAAATACATTTTCTCGGCAACCGTTGTTCCGATTGACACGAAATTTTACCATGGAAGCACTTCCGCCTGTATAATTTTTTTTATTCGTAATTATGACGTCATAGGTCACGTGGTACGGACGCCATCTTGGAAAAACTTTGCACCTCTATATCTCTGAAAACACTATGGAATTAACGATGACATCATTGGTGCCTTAATTGTGACGTCATAATTCGAGAGGGACAACCTTAGTCTGATCAGTTTGAAATTTATTGAGCGTGATCTACGCAACAATTATGTAAGAGAATATAAATTTAGGATGTAATTGCTCACGTGGTCTGGCAGCCATATTGGATCAAAGAAAAAAAAAACCTTCAAAAACCGAAGAGTTGGCTCGCACCAAGTTGACTGCGCAGGGTAAGTATTATCTGAATACCATTTAGTTGTTATTATTACCTCCGCCACCAAAGGTGAATGGAGGTTATGTTTTCACCCAGTCTGTTTGTTTGTCTGTTTGTTTGTTTGTGAACAAAATATTTCAAAAAGTTGTGAACGGATTCGGACGAAATTTGACAGAGATCTAGCGTATGTGATTAGATTGCTCTCTACTAAGGACAAAATGATTCGATTTTGGTGAAGATCCGGATTCGGATTCGGCTACTAGAATTTTTTGAGTGATTCTTCACCATTGGGATATCTCAGGATATCTCAAAAAGTTATGGATGGATTTGGACGAAACTTGTTGGATAGGTTGTGTGTGTGACAATGAAGAATCGATTCGATTTTGGTGAAGATCTGAATATGGATTCGGATATGAGAATTATTTAATTTTAAGTGATTCTTCACCATTGAGTGATATGGCCAACCTGGTGGAGGTGTGCTCTCTACTGAGTGCCGTTGTAGTTCATTCATGAGATACAGGGGTTGCTGGCAGGGCCAGAAGTTATGGCCCATCCCTACTTGCCTCAAGAAGGTGGTGGTACTGACCACCTTCTTGAACCTGTACGGTTAATGTGGTGACGGTACTTCCGCAATTTTGCTCGGTATAAGGAGTTCCAATATTGCGACCAATTTAATTGTGGCCTTGGAGAGGAACATGGAGATGGTGGGTTAGGGTGGTGGATGTTGCGGATTTGATAGATGCTGACGAAGTAGCCTTGGCAAGTTGCTGCAATGTGTCCTGTGCACGAGAGTACCAAATGCAACCACTGGAAGCCGGTGGTGAAGGAGCTGAGTGATTAAGCTGTTGATGGGGATTCAATCAAACCGACTGCTCTACCCTGTGTGTTGTCAAACCGTTTAAGTGTTGTTGTCGGTGCACCCATCTGGTGATGCTCTTTCAAAGACATCACTGATTACCCAGTGGTGAACGAGGAAAGGGTATGCATTTACATGTAATTGAAGTGTGAAATTGTTTGCAAGGACATGAGACACCATGGCGCATGGCAACGAGGTCGGGTGGGATTGGTACACCTATTAGAGCGAAATGCAGGCGTCCTATAAGGTAGACCTCGAGGTGTATGGAAGTCACCTATGGAGCATTACAGTGTAAAGGTAAAAGCCAGTTTAATATTACTACATACGCAAGGATGCAAAAGGAACTTTGACATAGGAGGACATCATTCGGCACATCATGCCTGTGCTGCACCAACCCCAGTATCCATCACCCATACACACACAAACTACCGGCAAGTCCTGCCAATATACCCATACCCCAGTATCTCCAATGCATTCAGGTTCCTATCTAATCCCAATTTAAACCTATTCACCCCTCCATTTCCACTACTTTTCAGGGGAGACCATTCCATCCATTAATCACTCTCCCACTGAAAGACCCCTTCCTGAATACTGTCCTCTAATCTTCTTTACTCTCAAGCCCCTGGTTCTAACACTGTCCACTCTGCTGAAAACCTTCTCTACACCTATTTCATCCACACCCTTCATTATCTTAATTATCTCTATCAGATCCCCTCACAACTGCCTCCTTTCCAGTGCTAAATGATTTGCAGTTTGAACGTAGACCATGAAAACATGGTCGGTGATCCTTTCGAATCTTCGGGATTTAGGCAAGACCCAGTAATGTTACCGCAGGGTCGTAGAGACATCGCTTGTTGATTAGTACATGTCTGGTCTTCCTATCGCTGTGAAAAACAGAGTTCTCAAAAGCGTCGAATTGCTCACCCACTAACTGGGAATGTGAGACAGGTTCATTTTATGCTCCTGACATGCTTGTTGTCCTGAGAGCAATTGGCGATGGTACGAGAGGAAAGTGTGATGAAGATCCTCGGTGCAACCCTACACCGTCTGCGGGATAATGTCTCACTGCCTCTAAACCATCATTGCCGCTGAAAAGAAATCTGGCTCAAGAATGTCAGATAACAGTTGATTCCAATTTCCGAAGGTGAGTGAAACCTATAACTATATCCAGTCAAGCTGAAAGAAGAGCTGGGTTGGGAAGAAAATGCGAAAAGATAAAGAACATGTTTGTGACGGCAATGTTTGCACTCCCAAGTAATCAGTGTCCAAAGGGTTCTGCGTGACTGAAAATAAGTTCTGGAGAATACAACTGTCATCAAATCTAGGAGTATTATGAAGAATGAAAATATGAATTTATTTTTATTTTTTTTGTATACAAGATCGAGGCTCGTGAAAGAGCTAACATCAATCACACAAAAAGACAAACCGACACATAAAACATATAATAAGGGGAGCGGTAGACAAGATGGGGAGAGAGGGGGAAGGACACAAACACAACATTTGAGAGCAGGGACATCGAGAGATCTGTGGGAGGGAGAGAGTTTGGGGGGAGGTGGGAGAGGTATAAAACACATGGACACTGCAAGGACTTCCAGGAAAGAAGTTGGAATTTCAAAAAAGGTGGATCTGGGGTGAATTAGCGGGGGTAGAAAAGATCAAGGTTTTGTATGGGGGAAGATAAGAGATGGTGGTGAACAGCTGTTTTAAAGACCTGGAGGGAGGAGTGGGAGTGAAGAGAGTGTGGGAATTTGTTACAGAGGCGGGAGAAAAGAGGAATGAAAGAGTGAAGGTGAGAAGAGAGCCTAGATTTCGGCAGTTTAACCATAAGAGGGTTGCTGGCAGATCTTGTGCGACCTGTAGGAATATTTAGGGGACAGAGCACAGATAGAGCTGGGGGAGCAAGGCCGGGGAGGAGTCGGTAGAAGACAGAAAGACCACCAACCTGCCTGCGGTGAGTGAGTGAAAGGCCCTCGGAGATAGATTCATCGCGGGAGATTCCAATGATTCTGAACGCTTTGGTTTCAACAGCGTGAAGCCGAGCTAGGTGTGAGGCACGAGCACCAGCCCAGAGGGGGGAACATTATTCCATTGAGCTGCAGATGAAAGCCTTGTATGTGGTGAGGAGCTCAGGTGTGCCAAGGAAGGACTTCGCACGACGGAGGATGCCCAGTCGGCGACTGGCTTTGGAGGCCAGCTTGGAAATGTGGTTTTCCCAGGAAAGATCATGGCAGATAGTGAGACCCAAAAGCTTGAGTGACAGAACTTCTTGGAGAGGATTGTTGAGAAAGTAGATGGGAGGGTTGTCCAGTCGGTCTTTTCGGAGAGACATAGTAAGAGTGTGAGATTTGTCAGGATTGAAAGACATGTTCCACTTGTTTGCCCAGTGTGTGATTTTGTCCAGGTCTTCAGAGAGTGAGGAGGCTGCAGACTGCCGATCTGATGGAAGAGGAATGGAGCGGCAGAGAGTGGAGTCATCAGCAAAGAAATAGAGAGGATTTTCCAGAGAGTCGGAGAGATCATTGATAAAGACCAGAAAAAGCACAGGGCCCAGAACACTGCCTTGGGGAACTCCAGCCTGAACAGGAAGGGGAGATGAGAGAAATCCATTCAGGGCCACACGTTGACTACGACTAGAGAGGAAGTCCGCCAGCCATGCGTGGAGATTTCCATGGATACCATAGGAGGAGAGTTTGGTGAGCAGGGCTGGGTGCCAGACCGTATCGAAGGCACGTGATATGTCAAGGGAGACATCTCTGATTTCCTGTTTAGCATTGAAGACCTCCATCCATTGTTGAGACAGCAGAAGCAACATGTCCAGAGTTGAAAAAAGACCTGGTCTGAATCCAAATTGATGATCGGAGATCAAGCCATTGGAGAAGAGGAAGGATTTGATATCCGAAGCAATGATGGATTCCTTGACTTTGCTGATAATTGGGAGCAGGCTGATTGGTCTGTAGTTGCAAGGATCTGTTTCAGCAATCTCTGATGGAATACAGATGCACAGATATAAAGAAATAGCAGAGTGGGAGAATGAGCGTTTTAAGGCCATTTTCCCTCACTAGAGCGGGGGTTAGCCTTGCGGGATCACCCCATGACAATCATGGTTCCCTGTTTGTTGGCAATTTTTTATGACCGAATGCCCTTCCCGACGCCAACCCTTAGTCGCCTCTTACGATGCACAAGGATACGGTGTACCCATTCTAAATCGGGGTACACACCGGGATCATTCATCCCAGCAAGCTGGTACTCAATTTGCCGACCTCAGAAGGATGACAGGCTGAGTCAATCCCTCTGGTGTTAATTGAGCGATCGACCGGGATGCAAACTCAGGATCCTAGGATCCCAAGACAACACCCTAACCGCTAAGCCGACACCAGGCTTTAGGAGTATTATGAAGCTCGTCGGAAAATGTGAAAGGTTAAATATGAAGGGAATTAAGCATATGAAGTTGACCATGATTTTCAAGATCAGACAAAATAGGGTGCCATTAACAATTCCATGAGAATAATGATCCTGGTAAACAAAATTGAAGGTCCTCAAACTGATATGTGTGGCTGGAAATGTGCCCATCCCAAATTCTCCCCCACTCTCCCAAAACTATTTCCCCCCATATGGTGTCTGTAGATACCTCTTCCCTTGCTTTACTCCTATCTCCTCCCAAAAAGTTCATTTTCTCTTCCCACTTCTTCCAAACCCTCTTTCTCTCTCCCTTCCTGTTATCTTCCTTTCTCTTTCCAATCTCCCGTCCACTCCTCGTACATGCAAAATAGATGGATGGCCCCTGATCAAAACTCTAGCAGTCATTAAAATCCCCACAGTTAACCTGGTGCAGGCGATATGCGTTTCCTGTGATCATGCACAGGTGCTCGATCTGC